>NW_021633737.1:0-60325 GCF_004799145.2 Neltuma alba
ATATAATTAAGATGTTTTAGAAGAAAACATACCACATTAACTAATTTGACTAACATTTTTAATTTATTCAAATTAGCTAATTATATCTTATATTACCTCTGATCCTTAATATAAGACCTTGTTTGACTTTTATTTTGATCCTAAATATAAGACTCCAATCTACTTTGTTTCTTATATTTATTCAGTTTTTCTAAGGTAATTTTTCTAATGATAGTAATTTTAACCAATATATTTAATTAGTAAAGATATTTTAAGAAAAATAATATATATTTATTATAAATAACTAATTTAACTTAACTTACTTTCTTAATTTATTTAAATTAGTTAACCAGTTATTAAAGATGGAAGTAACTTATACCGAGGACCAGTTTTTTTTTCTAAAATGGTTGACTTGAGATTGTAGTTTCCACGTGTTTGGAAACATAAATTCAAAGGGCAACTGAAGAAATCCACCCCCATTAATGCATCTAATCCCCACATTTATATCCGGGGATTTGCTGATAAACACGAACTTCAACAATAATCATGCTTTTCACCGAATTCTCCTTCAACTACATCTCTTTAAAAGCACATCACAATCCAAGACTTGCTTCATCCCTGTTCTGATCTCCTCTGTGTTTGTCCCCTTCTTAATTTCCCTCAAACCCAGAAATAATCATGCCAAGCCCAACCATGCCCAAGAAGATTCAAAAATTCTTTCACCATTGCCTCTCCAAGCTCAAAAACTCTCGTCCCCAGATCCACCCTGCTGCTTCTTCTTCTTCATCTCCGATCATGCGGATCCTCTCGGGTTGCAAGCAACCCAAAACCCCTTCGTTTGCCGTCTCCAGAGGAAACGACAACGACGCAGCTAGGCTATCAGATGTTGATCGTTTCCTCTTTGAGAATTTCAAATCTCTGTTCCTAGACGACAACGAAAATACTCCTGAGAATTATAACAACATCTTTACCAATGATGGAGTTTCTGAAGAAAATCGCGGAGGTCCGATAACAGGACCCCCTCCGCTCCGCCCGATGTCGCCAGATCTTCTCGGTGACGTCACTGAGTCTTCGGGTTCTCGGGAGAGCATCGTCCTATTGGCGTGGTCGGAGAACCAGTATGAGGATTTCCGGCGATCAATGAAAGAAATGGTGGATTCAAGGTTGAGGAATCACGAAAGGGTGGATTGGGGATTCATGGAGGAGCTCTTGCTTTGTTACTTGAACCTAAACGAGAAGAAGTCGCACAAGTTTATACTGAGTGCTTACGTGGATTTGGTCCACGTTTTGCGGGAAAGCTCGTCGGAAAAAGCTCCGGCAACGGCGAAGCCCAGGAGTGTTCGGACAATTAGGACCGGAAGGGAGATCGGGAGAAGCAGAGTTGCAATCCGGGCAATAGAGAAGCTGGACTGAATCAAGAAGAATTTTATTAGGATATTTTTTTTTTCCTTTTTCCTTTTTCGTTTTTTTTTTTCACTTTCTAAAATCTTCAGGGCTCAAGCATCAGTCAAGCATGCAATAGCCAATAAGAAGCAAGAAGCAATCAATCCTCTTCACCCTTCGGAGTCATGGACATAAATATATAAAATATATAAAAAGAAACTAATATTTCATATTATTTTTTGTCATGAATTCATAATGTGTGAAAATTTAAAAAAAAATTATAAGAAAACATTTTAAAATTCGTGAATTAATTATATTTAAAAATTATGTCGGCATTTTAAGAAAATGGCACCACCATAAGCCTAGACCACTTTACAAGGATCCAAACAAATCGCCCCACAAAATTGCAACGTCAAGAGAGGAAATTTGGACGGTGCTGTTTGGTAATTGGTATCTCCGCTCATGTGTCCTTAATTTTTAAAGGTAAATAAGTGGAATTACATTCAAGTTTCAAAGAAGAGATTTAATGTTGTAAAAGTCCATTAATAAATAAGAAACATATAATGATAAATTTAAGAATAAAAAATATAACAGATTTATGTTGTTCATTTATCATTTTTTTGCTCAAACTTATTTATCATCAATATTTTTAATAATTAAATTATTTTCTTGAGACATGGTGATAATTCTTCCCTCGTTTAATTTTACGTTTTGCACTTTTGGTCTACTGTGTGATGACAGTGAAGTTGCTTGGCCGGATGTGGAGGGAAGAAGAGGTGATATTTGCCCCCCCCACACAACACTCGTTTTTATTATTACAAAGTGCATTTAAAAAGTTTTTATTTGGTTGAAATTGCAAAAACGATATATAACCTCTACTCACAATTTTGCAAAAAATCACTATTAAAATTCTGAGAGGTGAAATAAAAAATTATTAAATATTTTTTATAACACCTTATAATTTTTATCATGAAAATTATATAAAAGGATTGGAAGGAGTACTTAACCATCAATTATTGAATTATGCATATTACGTCTTATTCATCATTTTTTAATGAATACTTCATCAATTTTTTTTAATGAAAAGAAAAAAGTTAATGTTTCATACAAAAGCCATTAATTGTTTTTTGGCCGGAAGAGCCACTGAATTAAACCATAAAAGAAAGGAATTTAGCCGAGTCTAATACTCATTATCCGTATTTCCCAGCAAAAGATTGTTTATTTTTCATCCAACTTAAAATTCAAATTTAGGGTTTTTTTTTATCCTTTTCCCTTATTTTTATTCCCCGAATTGCAGCGTCGCTTCTTCGGTCTTCTTCTTTCCGATCTCACTCCGAGTCCTCAGTGTGCGAACACTCCGTGGCTTCGTCGTCAACGGAGCTCTCTCCGGCGATTTTCCGCGCAGGCCGTTGATCAAGTCCACGTAAGCACTCAGTATGAACTTGTATGACTTCCTCTCGTTCAGGTTCAAATAACACAACAAGAGCTCTTCCATAAATCCCCAATCCACCCTCCCATAAATTCTCAGCCTCCGGTCCACCATTTCTTTCATCGATTGCCGGAGATCTTCATGCTGGCTCGCCGAGCATGCCAAGATGACGATGTTCTCCCGAGAACCGTAAGTCTCAGTGAGGTCGCCGAGAATATCCAGCGAAGTCCGGTCGAACGAAATCGATCCTGATCTCCGATCTCCCTGATTTTCTTCAGAAACTCTGTTAGTAATGCTGCTAGTCGCAGTAGCATCTTCTTCGTGCAGGAACAGAGACTTGAAGTTGTCGAAGAGGAAGCGATCAATATCCGATAGCGTAGCTGCGTTGTTTCCCCGTACTATTGCAATCGAATGGGTCTTGGGTTGCCTGCAATCCGAGAGGATCCGTGTCAGGGAAGACGAAGGGTGGATTTGGGGACGAGGGTTTTTAAGCTTGGCGAGACAATACTGAAGGAATTTTCGAACCTTCATTTTCTGGCCAACGAATTTTTGAAGCTTCTTCAACATTGTTGATGGAGCTTTATTTGCTGTGCTTTTCTAAAAGATGGATTTGGTTGAGGGAAAATGAAGGACGAAGTTTATGTATTTGAATTGTGCTGTGGTAAGACATTTATAGGTGAAGAAGAATCTGGAGAAAAGCATGACTTTTGTTGAAATTCATGCTTCTTGTTGAATCCCCAGAGATTATTAAAAGTGAGACTAGAATCTTGAATGACGGGATGGATACCTTGACTTCCATATATCCCATGCCAAAGCCTCTGAACATGCTTTAGGCCTTTCCCACACCATCCCACTCATTTTTCCTTTTCCGTCAACTCTTCAATGTATTAAAATTATAAGTAATTATCTAGTAGAAATATATAAATGTTGACCAAAATATAAACATATCCGTCAAGTGTCAACACATCTCTCATAATACACCAAGAAACATGAATTTCTTTGAAATGACTTATTAAAAACATCTACTACCTTCGGCTCTTAATATAAGAATTAAATAACTAGTTTATAAATATTAAGAAAATTTGTTAACTTAGTTATTTGTAATGAAGAAATATTGTCTTTTCTAAAATAAGTTTATTAATTATGTGCACTTAAATTAATACTTGATAATAACCCCTTAACATGAACAATCAACATGGAGATCGTTTGATGGCAAAATTGATAAATATTATAAACAAAGTGGATTAAAATTTTATAGTTAAAATAAAATTAAATCTCCATCTAATTCTCATATTAAGTATAAAAGGTAGTACTACCTCTAATCCTAATTATAAGAGCTAGTTGACTAATTTGATGAGATTAAGAAAAGAAGTTATGTTAGTTATTTGTAATAAATAGATGTTGTCTTTTCTAAAATATCCTTACTAATCAAGTGTATTAGCTAGAACTACCATTGTTAGAAGTACTATATTGAGAAAAAATATAAATGTAAGAGACAAAGTAGATTTGAGTCTTATACTTAGAATTAAAATAAAAATCAAATAAGATCTTATATTAAGAATATGGGATAATATTAACTAAAGGTTGCTGTTGTAATATATGCTACATATACCTTCTTTTGGTTTGTCGATGTTTAGAGCGCGAGTTTTCATGCAGTTTGTTTTCCCAACTATCCTTGTTTTGGTTGGTTCAGCCTGTAATGTGTGTTTTTAAAGACTTGAAAGTTAAAAGGATGTTTGGATGAAATCCAATTCATGATTTTAAAACTGCTTTCACAATATACGAAGTAAATATGTAGAAGAATTTATCTCGATTTACGAAAAAGTGTTTTTTAGAAATACTTCTGATGCTTCCCAAACACCTTCTAAATTCGGTAGGAGAGGGTTGGGATTGAGTCTAAGGCTTTGGATTGGTTCATTTGAGTGTTTAACCTGGGACTTGCATAATACGAAGGGTCTAACCCCTTTGGTTTGGGTTTTGGATTACAAAGCCTCTCTCCTTTTAGTTGAATTTTAATCTTGGGTGTCCAAAGTCTTCAAAAAGAGGAATTTCAAAATAAATACTCTTCTAGGTTTATATATAAGTTACTTTCAACATATTTCACACAGACGAAGAAAAATCTTAAATTTCATTAACTCTTATTTAAAATTCAACAATTTTTTAACTTTATTCCTAGTTAATATACATTATACCTCATATAAATAAAGTTAACACAATAATAAATGAAAAGTAAAATTATACATCCATCACTACTACAAAAAAGATATTTTACAGTAGTTTGGAAAGCGACATCTATGCTATTGATATAAAATACAGAGGATTTCATGACGATTTAAAAATCGCTGACAAACTCAATTATTTTTATATATTTTGGTATCTTTTATATGAGTTTTGTCAGCTTAATTGGTCCCTTTTTTCCTTAATTGATTTATTTTGTTTTATTTTGAATTATTATTTTATAGGGGCAAAATTGTCATGTTTTGATTTAATTATGATTAATTGATTTTTAAGGACAATTAATGCTACCTTATCCTTGAATTTTGCTTGCAGGTTCTTGGAAGATTCAAAAAATAAATAAATAAATAAATAAATAAATAAAGAAAAAAAATTAAATTAAAAGAAAATAATAATAATAATAAGTTGGGGACAAAACGTTAATAATCATCATCAACTGGCCGAAGACGCAGGCGAGAACAAAACACACAAGCACGAACAAGCTGGAGGCGGCGAGGAAAAAAACAGGGGACCGGCGCTGAGGTCTAGAGAGCCGACGGGGCAACACGAAGGACCATTCATCATCTTCTTCGTTGAACCTTCCTGGTGGCAGGGGGCGCTCGACGGAGACACACACACACACTGGGAGGCGCGGCTGGAGAAACACACATGAGCGGAGGCACGAACAGAGCAGGACAAAAGCGGCGTGAAACACAGAGACCAGCGACGGCGGAGAAGAGAGGGAGAAGACGAGAATCATCATCATCGGCGACTTCACCTTCCTCTTCTCGGCGTCAACAGAACCAGATCAGAGAACGAACAGCAACGACAGCATGAGCAAGACAGATTCAGCGTGAACAGTATTTTTCCATGGCAGACTGCAACAAAATTCTGAATATGGCATTCCTCATGGCAATCAGTGGCTAAGGTTGTATAATCTTCCAATTCAACAACAATGGCAGGAGCTTGAATCATCAAAGGGGAGTTCTAGTTGCTTTAATTTCCTATTCAATAATTGTTTAACAATTTCTAGGTCTTAAGATAGTTTTTCTGATTATTGCGATAATTGTATTGCTTAATCTGATTATATTTGGGGATTATTGTGACTGGATTATTGTTTAGCATTTGACATCGGGCTGTTTATAGCTTTGATTTCAATTATGATGTTGTGGTTATAACATTCATATTATTTTGGAGTTAATATATTGTGATTTTCTAAGGTGACTTGGAATTTTGGATCATATTGTCTCTTGCTAGCTATAATTCTGTTAATTTGGATTTAAGAATTCTAATTAAGCATTGGATTTTAGCATCCTTAATCCCATTTTACTATTCTGGTTGCAGTTAGTAAGTTGGGATTTTAGGAAAATATTTTGTGGCAATTCGAGGTGGTTCGATTGTTGGATTAAAAGCTTAATTATAATTCTTAATTCATTGTTTTAACTCCCACATCTTTTAGAGTGATGATTACCTGCGTTGTTGAATTGGAGGATTGATTTTTATCAGTGTTATTTGTGTGTCTCATTTTCATTCCTTTAATCTTCATTCATTTTAATTACTTTTATATAAACAAAAAAAGTACTTTAATTTCAATATGATTCGTAGCATTTAATTAGCAGTTTTTTTTTCAAAAATAAAAAATCCCTTTTTATAATTTAGGTTACTTGCATTTATTTACTAGGATTTAATTTCGTTTTCGGCTCCTCAAAGTGAAACGACTCGAGTTGTGCACTATATTGTATTAATTCGGTTAATTTTTGAAGTAACCCCAAAGCGACAATTAAGGGCAGTTAACTTCAATCGCCATGGTATGTGACCATGAAAAAGTTTTTTTTGTTGGTCTTTTTAGTTTCCCTTTCATCCTGTTCATTAGGATAGAATGAGGGAACAAAACCCTAAAGGAAGGAGTTTGAGAATCAATCAACCAATAACTTGCCACTAATCAAAAGCATTGTGATGAAGCAAAAGTAGATCCTTTCTAGCTATAGCACTTAGCTTTGCCTTTAACCACGAAATCGAAACCACTAAGATTTAATGAGGTAAAATCAAAGACCCATATCTGATAAAATTCATGAATTTCAGGATGTTAAACTCTGATCTACAAAATGAGGGAGACAAAAATTGGATCTATTCAAGCTTTCAAGTATCAAAGTATGTTTAAGCAAGGAGAGGAACAAAAATAAAATCTATTTAAACTCAGAATAAATATTATATTTTTAATCAAAGAAAATGATCGAACCATAAAAACTATGAAATATATGGAAAGAACCCCCCCGCAAAGAACAAAAGAAAAATAGTGAAAAACTCACAAATAAAGATGAAGAGGATGATGTGTTAGTGACGACGACGATAGTGACGGTGATGGAAGAACAAGGCAGAGACAATAGAAGTAAGAGATAAACGCCAACAAAGGCAGGAGGAAGGAAAAAATTGAGTGGGGACGATAGTTAGGGGACCATGAGATATGACCGTAAAAAGTGAAAAACTATTGCATAATGGATAAGAGGGTGTTTGGATGGAAACCAAACCATGGTTTTAAAAGTGCTTTTACGGTGTACGAGGTAAATATGTGGAGAAGTTTGTCTGATAAATTTTTTAAAGCAGTTTTTTAAAGTAAAAAGCACTTATCATTGCGGTTTTTTGAATAACTGCTATGAAAAGTAAAATTTGCTTTTATATAATTATAAAAATGTCACCATCATTTTTTTACAGCATTTTCCGTGATAACCACTGTAAATTAATATCGTAAAAGCTCTTTTTTTATAGTAGTGCATATAAAAAATTTTCTCTCACTATCTTATAAATAGGACTAAAAAATATCTTCTCTCTCTGTTTTAGAGGAATAAATGTCTCTAATTAGGCCTTAAAGGATAAAAGAAAGGTTTTTCTTATTTTTTCCAATACAAGGTCACAGATAAAGCTAGCTATATGAAAAAAGAGAGAAATCAAGAACAAACACGAAGGTGCACGAGGGAAGACGGAAGAAGAAAATTTGGGCAGGTCAAGATTTTTTGAGAAGCATTTAATGCTGGATAATACTAGTGGTAAATAAAGTGAACGCAATGTAACGGTAAATTTAAACTTTAAAGTCACTCGAGTTAGAAGCCATTTATGTCAAAAGCTATTCCAAACACTCAAGAAAAAAAAGAACTAGTTGGAGGTTCAAATATATAGTGTTTGGGTGAATTGTGTTGCCTGATGACTTTTTCTTTAAAATTTTAGTTAATTTTCAATGGAGGTTTATCTAGCTCTTAGTAAGGCACTAAAAAATAACCTGTCAAAATAATGATTTAAGAATCAGCAATTCAAATTGAGGTTAATTCAAAATTAGACTCGTCATAATAAAAATAATATAATTTAGTAAAAATATAAAACTAAAGTATAAGTAAATAGAATATTTATGTGTAAAAACCATCTAATCTAATAAAATACAGTCATTAAATCACAAATCTGATACTACTATGTTACTTTGGTTTCTTAATTCAAAACAACGTCATTTCAAGCTTGTGGAAGGGAGGAAAAAAATATAAAATTTAATTCAGGTAACTTATTCAAAACTCTTAACTAATAACTTGATCTTTGTTGGCAAACAAAAAGCAATATCGTCTCATAAAAAAAAAAACCAGATTGATCAAGGAACTGATTAATTGGTTCAGTGATCTAACTGGTCACCCAAGTTAAATTTTAATACCATAAATTTTAGAATTATACCGCTTATAATTTATAAAGTCTATATATTACCTCCTATTCTCAATATAAAAAATTAGTTTGACATTTAATTTAATTTTAAATATAAGACTTTAATCCACTTTATTTCTCATATTTATCTATTTTTTAAAGTAGTTATTACAATAGTTACACATGTTATAGTTACATCAAATGATAGTTCTAACTAATACATATAATTAGCGTGATGGTATTTTAGAAAAGATAGTATTTATTTGTTACAAATAATTAACTTAACAAACTTTCTTAAACTCTTCAAATTAATGAATTGACTCTTATATTAAGGATCATAAATAGTATCATTTTAAACATATTAAATATTAAATATTTATATATTTTTTAAGCTGATATATATATTTATATATTGAATTGATATATTGATTTAATTATTTCCTCGCTCAATAACATAGAAGAAATGGAATTAAATTTGATGTCAATATTTTGTAATGATTATAATTAATTAATTACTCTTCATTAAAGCAGATAATTTTTTAAAATACTAGAATTTGAATAACTTTTTGAATTATGTGTTTAGTTAAGAATTAATATAGTTTTGTCCCGGATGAATTTTTTTAGTTTCCTGAGTTTAAAAAGGAGACATTAACCGCCGGTGACTCTGAACATAGGGGAATTCAGCTGTAGATGTTTCCAGAAGGGCTGCGTCATTCTCCAGATATCCCCCGTCCAGTACCAATACAACGTGTGAATATCCAACCGACCGCACGCAGATCAGCAGATCTCCGCCGGCAATTAAAATATTGTTTTTTAAAAAAAAAATCAAAGGTGGAATTTAAAAGAAGTGAAATTTTACATACAAGCCCTTTTAATTTCATTCCACTTTTAATTAAGTTTTTATAGTTTTTTTAATTGTATTCTAATCTTGTTTTAACTTTTAACGCATTCTTATAGTCATAATTTATTAATTTTTAAAACAATGATGTTAATATTTGATGACATAATTTTCACTTAACATGTATCTGGAAATGATGACATAATTTCCGCTTAATATTTGGAATTTTTTAGACATCTGTATATGGATGCAAAGGCAGAGCATTTTTTTTTTTTTTCAAAAAATCTCTTTTATTTTATATTTGGGTAAAGATGTATCCTGAAGATAATATTAGGATATTAAATGCATAAAAAAATAAAATTAAAATAGCAGATATACCATAAATAAAATCAAAGTATTAAATGTACTTGAAAAATAATGTAAAGATATTGAATGCATATATATCCTTTATATTCTGTGATAATTTTCAAGTCATTAGCATCACAATAGACTACTTAATAAGATACTTGTGAGTAAAAATGAAAAATCCAATATAAAAAAAAAAAATTAATTAATGTTAAATAAACACCCACAAATTATTAATTTTCTCTTAAAAGTAAAACACTATGAAAATGACTTAAAAACTATAATTAAAAAATGTTTTTTTTAAAAAAATAAAACTCAACATCTCCGTACAAAGCCCTCCACACATCCTCCCCCGCCCTTCTTATAAGTCTGGTCGACTCGTTGGTCCTTCTGTCGTCTAAAGTTTCAGATTGTTCCAGAACCTCCTACCTTTTCCTCATCTCTGGGATCGCTACGCCAGGTAAGCCCTATTCCTATTTCTACATGATTCATGTTGCTTTAGGTTACTTTGATCCCTCTTGAGATTGTAGATCTGTGACTTCGTCGTGTTCATGTCTTCGTGTGCATTGTGCTTGGACTTTGTCGACTTGCTGTATAATTAATCATTGGTCGCATCTGATAATGTCTGCATTCATTGGAAGTTTTAATCTTATCCTTTTTCTTCCTCATGTGTGGCACTTGGTATTATGCATTGCATTTTCTGGTTGGTTGTTGGAAGTACGGTGGGAGCAGGATTTAGTTCAAAGTTTTCATTTTTCCTTTTGCTCGTTTTTTATTGAATGGACTTGATGTGAGTACTAAGCACGTTAACTGGTATATTTGCTTGCTTAAAAATTGCTATTTACGTGCTATGCTTCTTGATGTTGGCAATTTCTTACTGATGTTGGCGCTATCACATTTACTGAATCGCATGTGATCGCGTCATTATAATTAAGAACACCTTCCTCCCCTCAGACAAATATGCTGACTACTCTATGAGGCATTCAATAGCCATTCCACTTGTAGTACGAACCTTTCTTTACTATCGATTAAACGACTCTCTCTATGTCTGCATAGTCATTTCTATTTTCCTCAGTTTACTTACTTTACTGGACATATATGAGAGGTAAATATAATTATTTTTTTGGGGTCCAGGTATTCTTCTTGGCTGGCAGACCTAATTCTGACGGATCAATTCAGTTTTTGCGACAATGAGCGTGGTCGGTTTTGATTTTGGTAATGAGAGCTGTATTGTTGCTGTTGCGAGGCAGAGAGGGATTGATGTTGTGCTCAATGATGAGTCCAAACGAGAAACTCCAGCAGTTGTCTGTTTTGGTGACAAACAACGGTTTATTGGAACAGCTGGGGCTGCATCTACAATGATGAACCCAAAGAATTCAATTTCACAGATCAAGCGACTAATTGGTAGACAATTCTCTGATCCAGAGTTGCAGCGGGATCTGAAGTCATTGCCTTTTGTGGTAACTGAAGGGCCTGATGGCTATCCATTAATTCATGCACGGTATTTGGGTGAAAATAAAACGTTTACACCAACACAAGTGTTGGGAATGGTGTTGTCAAATCTCAAAGGCATAGCTGAGAAGAATCTGAATGCAGCTGTTGTTGACTGTTGCATTGGAATTCCGGTTTATTTCACTGATCTTCAGAGAAGGGAAGTCTTGGATGCAGCTACCATTGCTGGTTTGCACCCACTTCGCCTGATTCATGAAACAACAGCGACTGCCTTGGCATATGGAATTTATAAGACAGATCTCCCTGAAAATGATCAGCTAAATGTTGCATTTGTAGATGTTGGACATGCCAGCATGCAAGTGTGCATTGCTGGCTTTAAGAAGGGGCAGCTGAAAGTACTGGCTCATTCGTTTGATAGATCTCTAGGTGGTAGGGATTTTGATGAAGTTTTATTCCATCACTTTGCCGCCAAGTTCAAGGAAGAGTACAAGATTGATGTTTTCCAGAACGCCAGGGCTTGTCTAAGGCTGAGAGCTGCTTGTGAGAAGCTGAAGAAGGTTCTTAGTGCGAATCCTGGAGCACCTCTTAACATTGAATGCTTAATGGACGAGAAAGATGTCAGGGGCTTCATTAAGCGTGATGAATTTGAGCAATTAAGTGTGCCAATATTGGAACGTGTTAAAAAACCTTTGGAGAAAGCTCTTGCAGAAGCAGGTCTGACGGCTGAGAATGTACATGTGGTTGAGGTAATTGGTTCAGCTTCTCGTGTACCAGCTATAAACAAGATACTGACAGAGTTTTTCAAGAAGGAGCCTAGGCGGACAATGAATGCAAGTGAGTGTGTTGCCAAGGGTTGCGCCTTGCAATGTGCTATTCTTAGTCCGACATTTAAAGTACGGGAGTTTCAGGTGATTTTTTCTCCACTCTTTATGATGTTTTAGGCGCCTGCCAGATGTGTTATAAATTGGTCGTGCATGCTCATTTTGATCTTGTCTCTGCTTCTCCGGTATCTGCCTCTGTAAAACAGTTAGGCCTATCCAGTGTGTTTGGATTCCCCCTGCTGCCACAATTTCCCCTCCTCCCACCCCAAAAAGGGGGCATTGGTGGAAGGAAATGATTTCCCTTGATGAAGCTTATAAGAATTAGGTGTTTGGAGGGGAATAATTTTCCGTCCTTCCTCTGCAACCCCACCACCTTTTGGTCCTCTCCGTATTTGAGAGTGGAAAGGACAGGAGGAATGCCTGTTCCCCCTCCCCCCCAAAAAAAAAAATAAATAAAGAGGAAATTTAAACACTCGAATCTACTTTTCTACCTCCGTATTTTCCCCTTCTCTTTTTATTTTTCAAACAAGAGCTCATATCCTAGTCTCATTCTGTCTGTTTTTTTTTTAACAGTCCTATTTCCTCCTTTTGTTAGGAATGAGTAACTGAAGCACTTCTAATATTCAAATTGAAATTGTATGTTTTATTTAGTTTATTAAATCAGGCTTTCAGGAATTATTATTTTAGCGTTTATTATGCTCTTTAATGTCTACCGTTCTGTAGTTTTAGTGCACACTGTATTGTTGAAATGCTTGGTTTTCCATCTGATATATCTCTATTGATGAATATGAAGGTCAATGAAAGCTTTCCTTTCCCAATTTCTGTGTCTTGGAAAGGTTCTGGTCCAGATCTACAGGAGAGTGGACCAGATAATCAGATGAGTACTGTTGTATTCGCTAAAGGAAATGTCATACCAAGCATCAAGGCTCTGACATTCTATAGGCGGGAAACATTTTCTATTGATGTACAGTATGCTGATGTGAGTGAGCTGCAGACACCTCCAAAGATCAGCACATATACTGTAAGGCATTTGATCCTTCATATATTATGTAGATCCTCTCTCTTGGGTGTTTTTTGACCCTTGATTGTATGCAGATTGGTCCTTTGCCAACTACAAAAGTTGAGAAGGCAAAAATTAAAGTCAAAGTACGATTGAATCTGCATGGAATTGTATCTGTTGAGTCGGCAACTGTAAGTTTCTTTAGCCTGAGGGTGCTTGTGGTTGTGATTTCTAATTTTCTGCCTGTTCTTTGCCTTCTATTACGAGGTTACCAGAGTAAAGCGTAGAACATTTGTTCATTTGGTTTAACCTTTTCTTTATTCTGTTTAGCTCCTAGAGGAAGAGGAAGTTGAGGTTCCAGTGGTCAAAGTACCAGCCGAAGAAAGTGCCAAGATGGACACTGATGAAGCTCCTGCTGAGGCTGCAACAGAGGAGGCGGCTGCTGCGGCTGAGGCCGCTGCAGCACCTCCAAGTTCCAGTGATGGCGATGTTGATATGCAAGATGCCAAGGCAACTGTTGACGTCCCTGGGGTGGAAAATGGTAAAGCTGAGACTGTGGATAAGCCTGTGCAGATGGATACTAATGCTAAGGTTGGTACTGATAACTGGAATATTCCAGTATATTTTCAGATCTTTGATTTTAATTAAAGCTACTTCAGAATTTGCAATAAGATCATAATTGTTGTTGTGATCTTGTATCAATATCTTGTGGCTTTCTGAATTCTGGAGGCTTTGACAGTATAAAATGCAACTCGTTTAGATTGGCAGTTAAAAATAGAATGCTTGGTGATTGTGGGTAGTATGGTGAGGTCATATTATCAATGGTGCACCATGGCGTGTTGGACAATGGCACAGATGTGGTATTGAAATTCTCATATGGTTGTGACAGGCAAATATAATCAATGTTCAATGGTGTGTTTTTAATGCTTCATAGCTCCTTGTGCCTGATCATCTCTCTCACAGCCTCAATGACTCATCTGTGCAATGCTCCATTGGACGAAGGCACTAACAGTTTAGGATTTGCCTTCTGTTTATGTTAACTTACTGTTATATTACACCTCCACTTTATCCTTCCCCTATGCTATTTTTATTGAATCTCTTTTTATCCTATGCATTTTCCCACCATTATAGTCAGGTTTTTTTCAGCAACTTGCAATCTTTACGTCATAAATTTTGCAAGGCTTGTTTTTGATAACAAGAAGGACATTGCTTAGGATATTTATAATTATGAGCTTATGGACAAATTGATTGAGAGATTTCAATTTCACCAAGTTTGAATTCCGGGGAATGACATTTGCAATTATGGTACCATGGATATTACCATTCAAAAGTTTTTACAAGAGTTATTTTACTTTTTAATTTGATTTACATTAATTTGTTCACCACTCTTCTATCTTACCATGCATTCTGCATCATCATCAAGTTGTAAAATGTGTTATGAGTTTACATAGTTGATTTATCCTTGATAAGCAACCTGACAATGCTGCACGCAAAGCTATCTAAACAAATCCACATGCTAATAATGTAGTGCTTTTTCTAATTGAACAATTACTAATAGAGGCTTATGTTGTTGGGTTTTACTGTGAATTTTCCTTGTGATTGAATTTTTTTGTAATGGATGTTTAATATGAATTCCTTTTTTTGTGGGATTTAAGTCTGCTCTTCACATTAACTACTCTACTGTGCAATGTATTACTTTATGCTCTTTACTTGTTAAAGCATGATTAACTAATATGTTATAAATTGACCGACACTTTTTTTCCAAATGTTTTTCAATTGCAGGCTGAGGCTCCAAAGAAAAAGGTCAGGAAAACAAGCATACATGTGACAGAGTTGGTATATGGAGTGATGAGTCGTTCTGATGTCCAGAAAGCTGTAGAGAAAGAGTTTGAAATGGCTTTGCAAGATCGAGTGATGGAAGAAACAAAAGAAAAGAAGAATGCTGTTGAGGCTTATGTTTATGACATGAGGAACAAGGTGGAGATATTCTTCCTTACATCTGATGGAGATGCTTGTCTTTTGATGATTTCTGGAACTAATTTTACTTTTGTCACTTCAGCTCAGTGACAAATACCATGAGTTTGTCACTGATTCAGAGAGAGAGGCATTTACTGCTAGACTTCAGGAGGTGGAAGACTGGTTATATGAAGAAGGGGAGGATGAAAGTAAAGGTGTTTATGTTGCCAAACTTGAGGAACTTAAGAAGGTAAGAAAGAGTTTGAGAAATTAAAGCTTCGATTCTCCTGCACAAACCACCTCCCCTCCCCCCCAAAAAAAAAGAAGAAGAAGAAGAAAAAAAGGAAAACAGTTAGAGAGAGAAAAAGTACAAAGTCATCCTTACCTTTGTTGTGATGCACAAAAATGACTAGCAAAGAGTCATTTTCATGTTAGCTTCAACTTGCAATCTAATTAGATACTCGTATCCAATTTCAGCAAGGTGATCCTATTGAAGAACGGTACAAGGAATACATGGAGAGGGGCACAGTAATCAATCAGTTGGTCTATTGTATAACTAGCTACAGGGAAGCTGCAATGTCAAACGATCCCAAATTTGATCACATTGACATCTCTGAGAAACAGAAGGTAAATTGTCTATTTCTATGCGCACATGTTTCTGTTATTGGCGTTTGAAAGTGTTTATCTAATTATTTGTTTGTAGGTCCTGAATGAATGTGTCGAAGCTGAGGCTTGGCTTAGGGAGAAGCATCAGCAGCAGGACTCTCTTCCAAAATATGCTACCCCTGTACTCTTCTCAGCTGAACTAAGAAAGAAAGCTGAGGCAGTCGATAGGTATATGATTTTGCTCATGCTGTTGGTTTGGTGGCATTCTGTTCAGGTGTTTTAGATGCCATGGACTCCTGCTTGTACGCTGTTTCTGTGCTCGCTTTTTGCCACGCTTCTTGTGATCCTTTTCTGTGGTTTTATTGAATGCATTTTATAATGCTCACTGGACGAGCTTCTCAAGGTGCAATCAAAACATGCTTATATTCATTTGGCCGTTGCATTTGATCAAACGTCTTTAGCAGTCTACTGTAGGTTTGAGTTCTTTGTCTGACACTGTGAAGTGTGTCACTAATATCAAATCAAATGTCCTTGATTTGAGGACTGAACCCAATTGCTGCACGTAAACTTCTGGAGTTGGGGAGGATCGAACGTGCTCTTAAAGTTCCTTATTTATTGTGTATTTCCCTCTCTTTTGCTGCAAGGCAACTTTTCCCGTGCCATTAATGTTTCATTCGTTTCGGTCTCAACTGGCTGTTTTGACAGGTTCTGTAAGCCAATTATGACAAAACCAAGGCCAGCCAAGCCGGCTACTCCTGAAGCGACAGCAACACCACCGCCTCCTCAGGGTGACGAGCAGCAGCAACCTCTGGGAGATGATAATGCAGGTGACAACGCAGAGCAGGCCCCACCAACGTCTACTGAACCAATGGAGGCTGACAAGTCAGAAAATTCAGGCGCTGCATAATATTTCTTGTTAGTCTCTCAGACCTTTGTACAAGAATGTGAATGAGGTGGGGTTGAGAGTGGCTACTGGGATGTCTGGTTTAGGGTCCTCTCCGTTGGGTGGTTGCAGATATTTAGTTATTATTGTTGTGACGGTATTTGGAATCCAAATTTTTTTCCTTGAACGAAACGTTGGAAGGGAAATTCATAATGCTAGTTGTCTATTTTTCCCAAGTGACAGTAAGAGAGGCCAATTCTCTGTAGGAAAAGGTTATTTGTGTACGATTTCTCAAGTTAAAAATGCGACTGTGTTTCAACGAATTTACTTACATTACTCTCCTGTAAGTGCATCGTGATTACGTTGTCTGATATATTCTTTATTCTGCGAACAAATGTTATAAATAATTCTAAAACAAGAAGGAGAATATCAGATGAAGAAAGGTGATCAGAAAGATAGCAAAAGAATTTTTATATCATTGTTTTGTACCAATGTCTTATTTTGAAAATATATTAATTAAAAAACAGTTAATATCTTATTCGGAGGCTGGGAAGTATATTAGTTATTCATTCGAGATAGCAAAGTCAAAATTTTGTCACCGGAGTTAAAAAAAAAAAAAAAAGCGATTTGAATTTCTACAATCACGTCGCACCTGTTAACAGCGTCATGGAAAAGCAATCCGTGACACTATTTCGTGTGCTTATTTGAAGGCTTAAAAGGAATGAGAGGGAGAAAGAGAAAATTTTCAAGATAAATTGCCTCGTTTGATATGTGTGTTCTTGCAAACGTTGTATGAATATGAAATGTTCATTTTCAGCCAGATTATTATTTCTAGCACGAATCGGTTTTTCTTGAAAAAACAATTAACGGGAAAATTAACTTGAAAGGAACTGCAGAATGGTTTAAATTTACATTAAAAAATGCGTTATTATTCTGGTAAAAGCTCTTGTTGGTGCCTGACGTGCTTTCACTTGTAAAAGGAAGAAAGAAAGTAGAAATAGCTTTGAGATGCAGCAGATTAGCATGGCACGAGTAAAATATCCAGTTATAGTACTCATCATATTTATGTTGTTGTTATTATTATTTAAGAGCATTCGTTGTTGTTGTCATTAGTTTTCCTTTGAGGAAACATTATACTTCTTATCCATAAAATTATTTTTTTCTTTTTGTGCTCTGCCTCATTTCATCTCATCTTACGGACAAAACAGATCATTAAATTGAAAACTTCCCATTTTGCTCTGTCGAAAGCCTTTCTTTAGGAAATCTGAGCCATGAAAGAAAGTCAGAAGTTAAACCATGAATGAACATTTGAAAATCAATAAATATGCTATGGCAGGCATTCACTGATAATTTCCGACCAATCTTTTGATTTTCCCCAAAGAACATTCCGTATGATTTTTTTTTTTCATTCTTTTTTCTTATCATATATATCAAACTGAGTCATAGCTTACCTTGGGGGTTACCCTTTCAACAATCTGAAAAGGCTACTTGACTGAATTAAATGTCCTTTAAACCTGTGAAGGAGTCTACTTTGATTAAAACAAGATATAGAACCATATCACATGATGAGACTAAAGAGCATATTCAGATCCTCTAAAGTTGAAAATCTTTGAATTGGTGAAGTTGAATAAAAAGTACAGAATTATTTGCATAGCACTGGTACTTAAAGAACCGTTTGGTTCAATTCCTCCATACCTAATTCGTAGTAATTAAGATTTCATTCCCACATCTAGTCCTTTTGGTTTGTCTCTTTTGTCATGAATCATCTTTCTCAAGGAGAGACTCATTATTAGATTTGATGGAATGAGGATACTTTCAATATTCAATCCCATTCCTCTCATCTACACAACTATACCCTCTCCACTCTTTCTCTCTCACTCTTCCTATTCTGAGGGCATTTTGGTACATTATTTTTATTTTCATTAAATAAAATACTGAAGAAAAAATTCTTTCCCATATTCTTAGCATCATACCAAGACACATTCATAGTAATAAATATTCCATATCTGTTGTATCAAAGCAAAAAAATTCCATTTCTATTCTATCCCTAAACTTTCTATGAACCAAACAGATCCACCTTAGCATTCAATTTCATCAGCTACGTCTTCAAAGATCATTTCTTCTTCTAAGAAGTAGGGATCTAAAAGCCTGTTTCTTTTACCAATGTCTCTTCTTGTGGCAATGACATTCGACTCAACAGAAGCTGACAACTTTTCATTTAATCCAGAGAGTTATGGACAGTTTCACAAGGAATGGAAACTCCAGTAAAAGGCAGTGGAAAGCAGAATAATTGCAAAAGAAGCATCTATATTGTACAAATAAGATTGAAATGTCAAAATAACCTTCCCATGATAAGCCAACAACAGGCAATTACTTATGAAATAAGCAAAAGGCGAGGCTATAAATGAACCTAAATATGGTAATAAAAATACAGTATTAACTATTCACTTTTCGGTATTCTTTCCAGTGACATGTAACATTCATGGCAAAAGTCTTGCCTTATCATAAATTTGAAGGGGGCAAAACACCCTGAATATGATACCAAGTACAACAGCTAGCCCTCTACATACAATGCAACATAACAAACAGAACTACAATGTATAAACATCACATTACATACCGTTCTCAGCAGATTCATCATTCTCCTCCTCATCTCTCTGCTGCAGTTTCGCAATCTCGTTCTGCACTTTCTCGAAAATTTGCCTCTTCTGCATCTCCAATTCCTTTTGGAATTCCATCCTCATCTTTTCTAGTTCCACCATCTGTTGCCTTTTGTTATTTTCAATCTTCTCATATATCTCACTGAATTTCTGAATGGAATCAGCAAGTAATTTGAAGGAAGAAGTCTCATCATTGTTCCTTCTAGAACTTCTTTTCTTTGGCTGAAGTCCAACTGAATCTTCTTCGCCAGTAGACTCTGAATTCCCTGGACTATCCCTCATTTCATCACACACATTTGCACGGTTCAAATAAACTCGAGGGTTTGAGAAGACGTAATCTCCTGAGTCCAAACCACAAGATAGACCAGCTTGTGGTTGAGGAGAAGACAACAGTTTATCCATTGTACTAAAATAAACCCATTTACTAGTTCCACCACCCATTTCTGCTAATTTGGCCTTCTCCTTTTTGTACTTTTTCTTTAATGTGTCAAGTCTATTCCTACACTGAGTATCTGTCCTTTCAATTTTTGAAACTTCTTTTACCCTTTCTGCTACTTCTTGCCATTCCTCAGACCGGAGACTCTTTTTTCCACGTTGAATAAACCGGTCACCCCAAGCATTAAGAAGAACAAATGTCTCGTGCTCAGTCCAGTCAGTAAGGGAATTTCTGCCACCAAAGGACGGTTTAGGAGCTGAAGGGGCTGCAACTGCTGGTGCAGGAACACGGGGTGCAAATTCATAAGTTGAAATCAAACTCTTCAGCTTTCTCTTTTTTGGGTGAGATTCTAAATCATCTTCAATCCTTATGGTGTAACTTTTCTGCTTATCATCATCATCATCATCATCAGCACCAGCAGCAAAGTCATTATCACTATCATCCCCATCCCCATTCTCATCATCTTCTTCGTCATCACCATTGTCATCACCTCCTTTCTGGGGAACTTCAATGCTGTTACCTTGATCAACCTCATCATCCTCCTCCTCCTCCTCATCATCATCATCCTCCAGTTCTATATGTTCTCCGTTGTCTTCTTCCTCATAATCATTATCATCTTCAGCATACTCACTTCTAACTGGCTCAGAATGTTGAGAACTCCCAACTGGAAGTTTCTGACTATTCAAATAACCATAACCTTGGTGATGACTTACATCGTATGGGTCAGGAGCATACTTTGCATCATCCTCAGTGTCATCCATTTCGGAATAAAATACAATTGCAAGGAAGTGAAGCCACAGAACTAATATTTTTCTCCAGAGAGACAGTAAAGGAAGTAGCTCCTAGCTTCAAACAACAAGCCTTCAAGACAGCAAGATCATTAACTCCAATATCCCACTCAATGATTCACGTTCCTGAATCAGCCCCCAAGATCTCTTTCTAGTTTTTCGTAGGGTAGAGGTTATAAAATATTACAGGACAACCAGATCATCACCAAATATCAACTCTCAACCAATATTCCAACTAATTATCACGCAAAGGGAAGATCTTTTTTTCCCAAGTAAAATCGCCAAGTTTTGTTTCTTTCCAAGGACATATTTTTCTCAGAAACAAAGGCAATAAATACAGCTCCAATCAAGGGAAAACCCCAAATCAAAGACACATCACTTTTACCTGAAACGACGCAGCTTGACAGCTCCCAGATATGAAAGAATCCAAATTTCCAAACTTTTTCAAGAGAACGGAGCTCCCCAGATAGGCAAATTCTTTAATTTTTGGAACACAAAGGAATAAAACTCAGGATGAAAAAGGAGAGGATGTGAATTGGGAAAGTAGGGAAAGAAGTTGCAGAGTAAACCCGGCGACAAAGACGATTGATGCTAACGTGAGCTGGGTGCATTCGCAACCTCAATCACGACATTTTCATATTTCTCTCAAATTGTCCTGTTGCTCGGAGCTGGACATATGTTTGTAGATTCCTTATATCTGATTTGGGCTTATGTTGTTATTAGGCCTCCATGAGGGCCTGTGGTCCAATCACATAGTTCCTCCGTGTAATACATACAAATAAAAAATATAATTAAATAAAATAAATATTTTAAAAATGAAAATCATTTTCCACGAATAAATCTATCTCTCTCATGAATTAATGGTTCAAGCCCACATGAATAATTAATGGAGTCCGAACAACTAATATTAGCATAATAATTAATGAGAAAATATGAAAATTGATCATAAATATCTTAGGAATAAATGATCCCAAACCCCAAACAATTCTCTTATAAAAAGAATTAGAAGGGAGTAATTTGCTTAAGACTTGAAGTTTTGTTTATGAAAATTTTTTAATTAAATAAAATTACAATATGACATAAACTGAAATTTATTAAGTTATTTTTAATAGAGACTAAATAATTCAAACGAAAAGAATGTTAAATAAATACATCAGTAAAATATTAGTGCTTATCATCAGATCATTATCCACCGCCTTCTTAGGGTAAGTTGGTAGTTGATCATTGTTGTGTAAAAATCAATATCAATATATATCATAAATTTTTTTTAAAGAAAATATAATGAGAAAGTTTAGCCAGTTGGTAAGCAAAAATAAGCAACGGCTTACTTTAGAAATTTCATAAAAATATATTAAAAAATCAAATGAACTAAGTATAATACAAAGTTCAGTTACTGTTTTGATTTTAAAAAGTCACATATTATCACTTAACAATCAAGTGATATAATTTTATTAAAAAAAATTAACGGATATATAATTTTTCAATTAACAATAATACAATATTACCATGTAAAGTAAATAAATCAGAACAAATTTCTGTGCCAGCAAAAATAAAAAAGAACAAATTCATTATTAAGTGGTTAGTTTCTCCTTAAAAACCTAAATAATATATTCATCTTGTTCTAAATATAAGAATCAGTTAGTAAATTTGTATTTAATCTAACATATAAGCCATTAATTTATTTTATCTCTCATATTTATCTTTTTCTTTCAAAATAACTTATCTAAATTTTAAATATAAATTAATATATAAGCTAATGCTACATAAGAATATTTTAGAAAAATCATATTACATTTATTAAAATTAAATCATTTATTTAGATTTTTTAATATACTCAAATTATTTAAATATTTCATGCACTAAAAACCAACTGCTCATATTCTTTCCACTCATATATGCATAAGCCACACAAAAAAATATAGTTATGTTGTGTATATAAAAGAAAAAGAAAATATAGTTATGTATGATATTTATGTCACACAATACATTATTCTCCTCCCACCCCAAACGCACACTTCATATCTCTTCACTTACCAACTTCTTGCCCATAAACGGAAAAGAATTCGGTTACATTCCGTTACACCCAGAGCATTTCAACATGGAAGGGGCGGAACTTAACTAACGATCATATATATATATATATATATATATATAGCGAGAGAGAGAGAGAGCAGAAGAAAGAAAGCATCCTGTTTGATATCATACATTACCAGAAAATCACCTCCAATGGCAACCTCGTGCTTCTTGCGTTTTCAACTCTCCCACTACTTCTTCTCCTTACCTTCTTCTTCTTCTTCTTCTTGTCGATCTCGTTCTTGCACAAGCCATGCTCAGACTGAGAGCCAGTTCAGAGGAATCAGACTTCCCGGGGCAGCATGTTCCCGCCAAGAAACCTCAAGCCAGAGCTTTCTTCCCCCTCTGGGATTGCGACCCAATGCTCTTGTACCCATGAGTGAGTTCAAGATTCTTGTTGTTTCCATCTCGTCTGTTCTTACTTCTCGCCACAATGTTTGATGAATCTTGCAATCAGTATCATCATTCTGATCCGTTTAATGATTGTAACTATATATGCACTGAAGATTTTTCTCACTGCTTCCACTTCTGTTCTTAGTTCTTGCCATGATATTCCAGGAATTTGTTTGGTGAATGACTCTCAGAATCATCATTCTAATCCGTTCAATGAATATAACTTTGTGTGAGTGCGTGTGTAATATGTATATATGTGTGTGTGCGCGCGCGCGCACTGAAGATTTCCTTTCTTGAACCTAGTTTGTTTACGAGCATTCATCTTTTAGTAATTTATATGATTATTTCGTTGACTTCTGCAATTAATCATTTCCATTTCAGAAGAAAGCCAGGTGAAGACAGCAGTGCGCAACCAAAACAATGAGGTTCTGAAATGATGCTAACTTCATAATAATTACAAGTTATTATTCTTATATCATTTGGATTTTTCAAGTGTCCTAAACTGAGTAATAACTTGTATGACCAGATAGCAACTGATCAAGTGGGCAGACCATCATATACCTTTCAGTCTTCCCTAAGTGCTAGATTTGGATTAATTTCCTTAATGCTAGGCCTAATTCTTGGTTATGCAGTTAATCAGAAAGAAAGGACCGCCGCCTATGCAGTTATAGAAACAGTAAGCTTCTGCACAATCTTACTCTCAAATCTCTTGAAAACTTAATTTGCTGTTGATCAGAAACTTATTATTCATGCTTAGAATTTAATTGTTATTTATTATGTTCTGAGATATTACACATATTTTACTGGTTGATGTTCAAATTAGATGAGAAGGGAACTAAAGGAACTGGAAGATCAAATTTCTCTCCTGCAAAGCACCCATGGAGAACAGAATGCCTTGATGAGCATGGAATCTGGTATCTTTAAGCTTTCAGATAAACTCTCAAAAGTTTCAAAGTTGCTGAAAAGCAGGCTTGACGATGATGAACAACTAGAAACCAGAGAGCTCAGGACTGCAAAGGAAGAAGATCTGCAGAAATCAGAGGCCAAGCTCCAAAGTGTGTCCGATGAACTGAGAGATGCTCTGAAGAACAAAGTTATCATGCAGAGAAAATTAGGTCTTGCCCAGAAAGAGTTGGATACTGCCGTTAAAGATTTGAATGCGGAGAAAAAGTTAGTTGCTTCTTTGAAGGATCATGTCCAACTACTGGAGAATCAAGCGGTAAAAGAAAGAGAGCTTAGAAAATCTCTTGAATTGAAGCTGGAGGAGGCTACCGAATTAGTACGTTTAATGAAGGTGAAAGCAAATTTCCTTTTTAATCAACTAAAGGGTTTCAACTCTCGTATTCTCAGCCTTGCAGGTGAAAAAGAGGGTCTTCATAAGCTTCTTGCTGATGAAAGAAGAACATTAACACAGACCCAGAAAAATCTTGAAGATGCACAGAATCAGATCATGAAGCTTGGGCAGGAGAGAGAGGATTTAGAGAGCAAGGCAAATAAACTTGGGAAGGAACTAGATTCTGCCAAGGGTGCGATATTGAGCTTGAAGAGTCAGAAAGTTGTTGGAAATGTTGAAGAGTAAAGTGAAAGCAAGGTCACTGAACAATGCATAGACCTACGTTGTGCACAATTGAGAGATAGATACTGTGAAATGAGTTGTATACAGTAGTTGGTAAGAACAGAAGTTACAGAACAGTTCTTGTTGTCTTCTTTTTGTACTTTTCTTTATTGTTTCAATTCGATTCGATTCCTCCAGTTTTTTTTTTTTTTTTGTAAGAGTAGAGATTATAGAAGATTACAGGACAACCAGATCATCACCAAATATCAACTTTCAACCAATATTCCAACTACTTATCATGCAAAGAAAAGTGATATTTTTTCCCAAGAAAAGTCACCAACTTTTGTTTCTTTCTAAAGGAATATTTTTCCCGGAAAGAAAGGCAAGAACTATAGCTCCAATCAAGAGAAAACCCGAAATCAACAGAGCCCAAAACAAAGACACATTACTTTTACCAGAAACAACGCAGCTTGCTATTTCCCAGATATGAAAGAATCCAAATTTCCAAGCTTTTTGAAGAGAACGCAGCTTCCCCCCGATAGGGAAAATTTTGTAATTTTTAGACCAGAAAGGAATAAAATTCAGGATGAAAAAGACGAGGATGTGAGTTGGGAGAGCAGGGAAAGAAATTGCAGAGTAAACCCGGCGTGAAAGATGATGGATGCTAGCGTGAGCCGAGTGCATTTACAACTTCTATTACAGCATTTTCTTAGATGTGTTATCAGGCCTCCATGGGTGCTTGTGGTCCAATCATGTAGTCCTCTATTTATGTTACATTCTTTTTGTTCTTAATATAAGACATAATCGTTAAGTTAATTTTGGTCCAAAATATAAGACCTATTTTTTATTTTTATTAATTTTTTTGAAATCACCCCTGTGAATATTTCTTCAACCATAATCAAGTAAGTGAAGGAGGGAGGGTATTAAAAAAAGATGATTATGGTGTTTTAGGAGAAACATGACATATTTTTTATAATTAACTAACTTACCTAACTTTTTTAATCTAAATAAATTAGTTAAATAAGTGTTATATTAAGGATCGGAGAAGTAACATATAAATAAGCAAATGATGTAGATTAAAAATATAATTAACATTAATTAAATGTTTTAAAAATGTAAATCATTTTCCAAACGTAAGTAAATCAGGACAAATGTACGTGCCAACGGGAAAAAAAAAAAACTCATTATTGAGTCATTAATTTCTCTTACTAAAGCTTATACTCGTTCTAATAATGCATCTATAAGCAAAACAAGAAAAATGTAATTATGTATGATATTTATGTCACACAATCACAATACTCTCTTGTAGGCCAAAAAAGGGAAAAAGATTTACATTATTCTCTTCCTTATGTGTTCACTTGGCAACAACTTGCACAAAAATGGAAAAGAATTCGGTTACATTCCGTTACCACCAAAGTATTTCAACATGGAAGGGGCGGAACTTAACGAACGATCATATATATATATATATATATATGTATGTATGTGTGTGTGTAGCAACAGAAGAAAGAAAGCATTCTGTTTGATATCACGTACATTCCCAGAAAATCACCTCCAATGGCAACCTCGTGCTTCTTGCGTTTTCAATTCTCCCGCTTCTACTTCCCCTTCCCTTCTTCTTCTTCTTCTTCTTCTGGTCGACCTCGCTCTTGCACAAGCTATGCTCAGACTGAGAGCAAGTTCAGAGGAATCAGAGTTCCCACGGCAGCATTTTCCCGCCAAGAAAACTCAAGCCAGAGCTTTCCTTCTCCACCGGCATTGGGACCCAATGCTCTTGTACCCATTAGTGAGTTCAAAGATTCTCAGCGTTTCCATGTCGTCTGTTTTCTTACTTCTTGCCACGGTATTCCGGAATCAGTTTGATGATTGACTCTAGGTCTTCATTGTGATGTATCTTGCAATCGTTATCATAATTCTGATCCGTTTAATGAATATAGCTTCATTTTGTATGCATGCACTGAAGATTTTTCTTCCTGTTTCCATGTCTGTTCTTATCTCTTGCTACAATATTCGAGGAATTTAGTTCGGCGAATGACTCTAAGCCTTCATTGTGATGAACTTGCAGTCAGTATCATCATTCTGCTGCGTTATAATGAATATGACTTCAAGTATATTATATGCACCGAAGAACTTTCTTACTGTTTTCATGTCTGTCCTTACTTATTGCCAAATATTCCAGGAATTAGTTTCGTGAGTGACTCTCTGCATCGTCACTCTGATCCGTTTAATGGATATGAATTTATATGTCTACATATATATGCATTAAAGATTTGCTTTCTTGAACCTATTTTATTACGAGCACTCATCCTTTAATAGTCTATATAATTACTTCATTGACTTCTGCAATTAATCATTTTTGTCTCAGAAGGAGGCAGGGTGAAGACAGCAGTGCACAATCAAAACACTGAGGTTTTCAAATGCTGTTAATTTCATAATAATTACGGGTTATTATACTTTTATTATTGGGTTTTCTCAAGTGTTCTAAACTGAGTAATAACTTGTATGAACAGATAGCAACTGATCAAGTGGCCACATCATTATATACCTATCAGCCTTCCCCAGTTGCTACGTTTGGATTAATTTCCTTACTGCTAGGCCTAGTTCTTGGTTATGCACTCAACCGGAAGGAAAGGGCTGCAGCTTATGAAGTTATAGAAACAGTGAGCTTCTGCACAATCTTACCCTCCAATCTCTTGAAAACTTCGTTTGTTGTCGATCATAAACTTATGATTCTTGCTTAGAATTATGGTTTTCATTATGTTCTGAAATATTATTTTTATATTTTACTGGTTGATGTTCAAATTAGATGAAAAGGAAACAAATGGTACTGGAAGATAAAATATCTTTCCTGCAAAGCAGCTGTGGAGAACAGAATACCTTGATGAACCTGGAATCTGGAATCTCTAAGCTTTCATTTGACCTCTTTCAAGTTTCGAAGTTGATAAAAAACAAGCTTGATGATGATAAACAACAGAAAGTAGAAACCCTAACCAAAGAGCTCAATACTGCAAAGGAAGATCTGCAGATATCACAGGCCAAGCTCCAATGTTTTACCCAGGAGCTGAAAGCTGCTCTGAAGGACAATGCTATCATGCAGAAAAAATTGGGTGTTGTCCCAAACAAGTTGAATACTGCAACAAAAGATTTGAATGTGGAGAAAATGTTAGTTGCCTCTTTGAAGGATGATGTACAACTATTGGAGAATCAATTGGTAAAAGAAAGAGAGCTTAGAAAATCTCTTGAATTGAATCTGAAGGAGGCCACCGAATCATTAGATGTAATGAACCAGAAAGTAAAGTTCCTTTTTGATCAACTGAAGGATTTCAACTCTCTTATTCTCAACCTTCAAGGTGACAAAGAGGGTGCTCAAAATCTTCTTATAGTTGAAAGAAGGACATCAAGACAGACCCAGAAAAATCTTGAAGATGCACAGAATCAGATCAAGAAACTTGGACAGGAGAGAGAGTTTTTGGAGAGCAAGGCAGATAAACTTGAGGAGGAACTAGATTCTGCCAAGAGTGAGATATTGAGCTTAAAGAATCAGAAGGTTAGTTCTTCAGAAGTTGTTGAAAATGATGAAGAGTAAAGTGAAAGCAAGGTCACTGGAAAATGTATAGAACCACTTTGTGTATAGATGAGACATAGTCGTATTAGATATTGTGAAATGATTTGTATACAGGAATAAGTTCTTGTTGTCTCATTTTTGAAGATCAATCAAGTTTTTGTGTTAAAGGATCTTAATTGGTTGGTTTTGCTCATTTCACTTCAATAGTTCTTTTCACATCTTTGGTGGTATTTTCTATAGAGTGATTTTTAGATGCTTTTATATTTGAAGTGTTTTGTCTGGCAATTTTATATTTTTAAGAGTAATTCTCTGATTAATTATTAATGGAAATTGCACTATAAATGGACTATTATATTAAAAATCGAAGGTGTAGTATTTTGTTTATTAATTTCTACCGATCATAGAGTGAGCATTTCAAATAAGAAATGGGATGGAAATAATTATTATTAAACTACAGATGACATTAGAAGCAAGAGATGACATATGCATAATTATTATGTTATAAATACGTGATCCAAGTTGAGGAAACACAAATAATATTAAATGAGATAAATCATCAAAATGATTGGCTTGGCTTGAAATTTCTTATCATTTTTTTTAACTGATCTTGGCATATTTGCAGACTTAAAATATTCCACAGTAACACTAAGTAGGAAATTTAAAATTTTCTTTTGAAATAATTTAATTATAATTTATTAAGTAGGAAATTTAAATGTTTCTTTTGAAATAATTTAATTATAATTTATCCTTTTATTTTTATAAATATATAAAAATCAATTTTTTACTTTTTATTTGAAATATTTTTAAATAAAAAATTTTATAATACAAATATTAACAATTTAGATTAAAAAAAGAATAAGAAAGATATAAGTTCAAATAATTAGGAACCATAGAGGCCGCAATCGCATCCAAATTTCACATTTCTCAAAACGACGAGTAATAACAGTAAACAGCACATTCGCTGTTTCTCTGGTCTGGTTCTGCAAATCGTCCTCGCGAGTCAATTCAATCTCGCGTAAAAAGTTCGCTAGCCGGAGAGACCCTTCCAAATCTCAAATATTCTGTTTCTTCTCGATCTCAAGCTATTCATTCAAATTTTCTCTGGTCAGGTTCTGGGCAAGTTTTCTCTTTTGAGGCCGGAGCCTGTCTAAAGTATTTGTAGGAATTCGCTACCGCATCAACCTCCGCAAGAAAGTAGCAATCTTTTCATATTTTTCTGTTTTGTTTACTGTGATTCACTCATGTTTTTCCTTCTTCGGGAAATTATTGGTGACTTTCTTGCACTTGTTTCGCTGTTAAACAGTTATTGCTTCCGGAATCTGGATCTGAGCGTCTATATTTCTGAGTTCGGGTTTGGATGGTGAACTATCCAATGAATGGAATTGAAGATTGAATGCAACTAAGCATGATGATGCTTTATGAGAATTTGGGTTCCTAAAAATCGATCACTTTTCTGAAGAACAAGTGTTCCAGCTTCAATTGTTTAGATTTCAGGTGTTTTGTGGGGATGAGTTGTGTGGTTACGATTCAATTATTCTTATAGGAAATTTTCATCCTCAGGTTTCGGAGATCAGGCGTCTGAGAACTTGCCGTCATGTTCTATGGTGCGGTGGTCTGGGACCCTTGGCTTATTGTTGCTCAAATTGTTTGTCTTCAATGCTTATATTATATAACTCTCGGCTTGTTCTTGTCGATACTTGTCGGGACTCGCGTATCTCGGTTAAGCCTCGTATACTTCTTTGATTATGTGACCATCACCACCTCTACGGTTACTGGTTGGTGTGTTATTGCCTCATTTCTGCTCAGCTCTTTTGCAGGGTAAATATTATTCTTTACTTTCTTGCCTCAATAAGGTTATTGTGATCCTAATTCATGACTATGTAATCAATTTGCCATAATTGATCAAATTATATATTATATTTTGGTCAATAGGTTATAGTTAATCAGTTAGTTTTGAGTGTATGTTGTGTCTATGCTCCTTGACATATCATTTATTGAAATATGAATTCTCCATAATGAACATTTCACATTAATTTCTTAACTTCTCCTGCTCATCTGAACTGCTTGTGACCTAATTCCCATGATACAGATGTGAAATCGAACTTTGTGGATATGGATTTTCTTGAGCTTGTGCATTACTCGTATTGCTTCTCTTTTAACTTTATCTTATTGTTTTGTCTGCATGCTTATAATTGCTATCATTCTGAAATTAATTCTATCTACTGTGCTCAATTTCAGACTGTTTTGGTTAAAATGCACGATATTCAGTCCTCTGTAATATGTAATATTTCCGTATGAACTCTTTGATATATTTTTCTGACACTTTTTTACTTTTAATTATTTACAAAACTAGCATATTTCCTACGCCTTGTTCGAAATTCAGTTAATGGTATAGGAATATATTATAGTGGAAAAAAGAAGACGCCACCTCTAATGATAAACTTAAAGGAAGAGTATCAATCTATTCTACTTTTGTCTATTACATTGTCTCATTTATTGTAAATAGCTATCTTTAAATGTGTAGGTTCTCCTGTTTGGTTATATGACATGTATTTGGTGATCTTCATTTTAGCTTTTTTTTTTTTTTTGTAATTTATTCACAGTGATACTTGGTGTCTTCCACATCTTTTTAGTGAGTGTACAGTAAGAAAACTTAAACACCACGGGTTTTTTTTCCCACTTTCTAAAACATTATTGGCTGTTATGTCAAGTCATGGAGCTTTGTTACATATGAATGAGAAGGATATCCATCTTTTACTAGGATTTTACATGTCTGCCACTTCTGTTTGAAATATAGCCTATGAACTGTAGTTATTTTTTCCTGCAGTAGGTCAATCTTTCTAAGAGTTGCATACTGTAATAGGTTGAATTTAAATATCAACATTGTGATTGTCAGACCTGGCTGACCTTTATGTTTGCTTATATCTTGTTAACTGAAAATTTCTCACTATTACAGCTTTATAAGGAAATGAAAACATAAACAATAATTGGATTTTGGGCCATATTTGGCCATTTCTTGGGAGATCCAATGCTTCTATGATGTTTTATGATTTTTTTTTTTTTGGGTTCGTATTTGGAGGAGGGATGAAGAAAGGCCTTTGTGGCAGTTATGGGGTGTCACGGGGTTTGTATGCCTCTTTTATATTGGTTTGTAGACCTGAATTTTTATGGCTGTTCTGTATTGTACTTACTCTACAATCTTATTTTTGCAGGTCTGTATATATGTTTTATTTAATTGAAAGGGCAAAGAAATGTTTGGATTTTTCAGCCACCCTCTATATCATCCATCTTTTTATATGCATTGTGTATGGAGGTTGGCCATCTTCTATCACTTGGTGGATTGTGAATGGTACTGGGGTTGCTATCATGGCATTGTTAGGTGAATATCTGTGCATTAAACGTGAGCTCCGGGAGATACCAATAACACGATTGCGTTCAAGTAAGAATCTTGTCATTTAAGGCTGTTTGGCTGACCTGGTTTTGTTGATTTATATGGTTGATTAATTGAGATGTGTTTCATTTGAAGATCTGTCTATGCACATGGTATGTTGTCTTATAAATGTCTTTTATTTGTTTCATGTCATATTTGGGCTGTAACAGTGTCAGATTTGGAGCAGGGTTTTGGCCAAACAAACCCCGCTAAGTTGGGTTAAAACTTCTTGACCCTACACGGCCCTAAGATATCTGAGACCCAATCTTGATCAATGATTATGCTTTTTCAGATCGGGTCTCTTGGCGTGTTTGGTAATAACGTTTTGAACATTTTAGAACTGAACTTCGGTGGGGCAGTCCCTGGCAAAACACTGCTTGTTTTGGTGGTAAATGGTACTTACATTAACCAAATGTGATTATATCAGTGGGGTTGCCATTAAAAAAGAATAATATTATCAGTTTGTCAACCTGGTGTATTGAATACACTGACCGTAGACTCATTTTTTGTACTGCCGCTGTCCCCATTTTTTAATTTGTTTTTACCTTTGGAATTCTTATTGTTACACTTTCTGAACATTTTTGCAATGTTAGAACTCATTTCAATTTTGTTTTTATCCAGAGTAAACTGATTTTCTTTCTCTCTGATCGAACTGAACTAACCATGTTGGTTAATTTGTTGTTCTATTCTGCAATTCTTTCTTCCTCTTGAACCTCCAAGATTATTTGGACACATAGATGCACTGGCAAGAAATCAGTTTCATTGCTTTACCTGTGATTTGACTTAACTGAGTTCGTTGCAGATGTTTGATTGACAGTGAGTTGAAATCAAGAATTGTTGTGTTCGGGGATCATAACCGCACCTGATTCTATGCTTTGAATTTGGATGATCTCCCAGATAAAGCCCATGAATTGCATGATTATTCATGCTACTGGAAGAATTACCCTCTCCAACGAATTCTTCCTTGGTTTCTTAGAAAGCATAGATAATCCCACTAGACTAGTACACCATTTTTCAAGAAACACCAAAAACTTTAATGGAAGTAATTCTTTTCCTCCTTATTCTCATTTTCCTTTTCTTCTGTGAGTTTTCTGATCTGTTTATGATCTTAAAAGCGTATGTTAATTTTGTATACTGATAGTCTGCGACAATGATATGTTAACGAGATCTCTTGGTCAATAACATATCTAAGGACTGGGTTGTTGACAGAACACAATAGCATTGTATGATTCATGTAGCCGATCCCACCTAGTGGGATAAGGCTTGTTGTTATTGTTATTGTATAGCCTGCGACTCCCCCACTCCCCAAGCAAAAAACCAAAGGCAAAGGTTTTTAAAAAATAAAAAAGGTCGGTCTTTCTTTTATATGATTTAGTCCATGGTTTGGTTTGATGCGTTTTGGTGGTTTTCAACATGAAACATATTTGTAATTGCTGGTTTTTGCCGTCACTTAGGATTCTGAAACTGTGGTCCTAGCTGTTAAGGAATAAAAATTTGCATTGTGTGGTCAGGATTCAGGATATTAACAACATCATTGCCTTTAAATTCATCTCCCTCCATCTTCAAATAATCCATCTATCGTGGCCTTTGTTTTTAAGTCATGGAGGTGCATAATATTACTGTTTGAAGGCACATTAATGTATCTGAATAATATGTAGTGGAGAAATAAGTTGATGTGTTCATGGTCAGAAATTTTCTTCTTTCTTTCGGTCTAAAATGGTTTTCCTTCCTGTTTTTCCTGAACAATATTTTACTTCTTTTTAGAAACCCATTTCTGCCCTTCTCAAGTAAGGGTTGTTTTTCCAGTGATTGATATGCTTGAGATCCAATATGAGCTGGTGACTGTTTCAAAGGTGAATAAAATGATAAATGACGTGTCCTTGGGTGGGTGTCTTGATTAATGCCTAATTGTAACAATTTTGAATATAATAGATCAATATGAAAATCTTAGAATTTATTGTAAGAGATGATGCATCTTGATAAACTTCATTATACTAATTTAGTTTCAATTTTGCGGCCAGATTTGTAAATAATTGTTGAAGCAATCAAATAATTCTAAATGGAATGATATAGTATGGTTAGGTTTATTAAATTTTCTTATATTTTTCTTCTAGCTAAAAATCTACCATACATACCTTCTTAAGGTTGGTCAAATATCAATGGGAGAATTATAATCAAGTCCCACGGAAAAAAAATTACAAAGTAAGTTTTAGATGTTATTTTTTACTATAAGACTTGTCATTATATGCTACTCAGGTTGTTATTGTAATTTTTTAGCAATTATTTTTTTTTTTATAAGACTTGATTGTAATTCTCCTAATATCAATCAATAAAAGGTTCTTGTAATGGCCAGATAAACTCCTGGGAGTATTGCATTAAAGGGTTCGTGAAGAAGGTTGACACATCTAATTGTATCATGTCGGAATTAATTTACCAAATGGTAGTTGTTACTCTTTAGTTTAAATGCGAGGGTTAAATAATTATTTTATAAATATTAAGAAAATTAGTAAAGTTAATTATTTATAAAAAAATGTGTTATGTTAATTTTTTTAATAAAAAATATCCCTTTTAATATGTGCAATTAATATGTATAGTTGGGATAAAAAATTGTAAAGTAAACTAAGATCTTATATTTAACGTCAAAGTAATCTCCTTCATTAGATCTTTGAAATCAGAAGTGCTTTGGAAGGCATCAGGAATTTAAGATATGTTAGAGTGGTGGTCTGGTGGGTTTAGAAACGTAATAAGTATTTAATGAAGTGAGTATTGTGGAAGGACTCAGGATATGTTGGAATTTTGGAATGATGGGTCAAAAATGTAATAGCTGCTTGTGGCTGCTAAGGCACTCAGTGGTATAAAGCAGTTGGCTTATCTCTAGAGAACATAACTAAAGAAATTAGGAAATTTTGTATTGGATTGAAACGCCAAAATTGATCAAACCTGTTGGGAGGCTAACGATTGTGCTCATTGATACAGTAAGTTAAATGGAAAACGTTCCGTTGGTTCCTTTTACTATCCCCCTTAGCGTTGTAAGGATTTGAGTGATTTGGACTTAGTTTTTTTTTTTTGTGTTTCGTTCTTCCTGTAACCATAACTTCTATTTTCCTTTTAAAACAAAGACTGCCATGCATCCATTTCTTTCAAAATTTACATGGGAATGAAGCCCTACAAATATCTCAGTTGGCCGTTGGACGCTCTTTTCTTTTGACCCACAAAGAAGAATCACTCCTGAATCAAGACTAGGCCTCTCACTGTCTCTGCTGTAACGAAGCGCAAACCCATAAACTTTGGGATTCTGTCACAGACCAAAATCTCTGCAGAGCCAACTGACTAAAGATGTTGTTAGTTATCAATCTATGTCCTTAAAAGCCATCAATGGAACAAGAGGCTGAGCTTCTCAAGGAATTGAAATGGCAGCCACAGCTTCTGCTACAGTGAGATACAGTCCTTTCTCGTCAAAAGACTCCAAAACTTTTGACTGATGTAGCTTCTCCATCACAGTTCCAACCGGATTTACCAACACAAGCTGCATAACATATTCTAACCATTGAGGAAACTTGCTTATTTTTGGAAATTTGGTTATTTTTATATTCTTTCGACCTCAAAGATCTGCTATATTAACTATACCTGAATTGATCTTTTTTCCAGTATCCTTCTAAGTTCACAAAGTGCGTCGAGCCCACTTGTGTCTATGGCTGTAACAGCTGATAAAATAATATGGTTAGTCCGAATAACCGTGGAACCTTAAACAAATGACGTCTCAACATGGATCCCTTTATGGGAGAAGTGTAGAGAGAAATAGACACAAATAATATTCATTATTATATATCTATCTCTTCTCTTCTCTATCTTCCACTTTAGGTAAGTCAGTTTGATACAAAGGCGTAACAATTTTGGTCCATAAAATATACCTGTCATGTCTAAAATTAAGCAGGTCAATGTACTTTCTTTGTTTGCTTTCACACGCTCTTCCTCTTCTCGTACCCATCTCAGTGTTCTGAAACAGGACAAGTTCTTCACCAGAATTACTAAAGAGAAGTATATCCCCAATGTATTGAACCTGAAGTTCTACAAATAGTCTTCCCTTACCTTTCTTGCAGATAAGTTGAATTAGCAAAGTAAATGGGTGATTCAACAGCAAGAATGAGAAATGAAGGAATCCTTGAAGCTTCTTTGTATTGGTTTAGGTTATGATATATCTGTGTTCCTGGAATATTTCCCAAAACCAAAGTGTTTGGTCGAGTTACATGGAGTAGGATCTTGAAGATAGATATTCCCACCTGCACAAATTGAACAAGCCAATGAACATTTATCATTCACAAAACGTATCAATACATGTTTCCATTTCTGACAGTTTAGTTAATCTAAATGGATATAGAAAACTTACTGCTATGCCAAGGCCGAGAGGTACTGAGATGAACACCACACCAAAGAAGGAACATAAACAAGCTAAGAAGTCAATCTTGTCAACCTTCCACAATTTATATGCAGCTTGGAAATCTATTAGTCCAATTACAGCGGAGATTATAATGGCTGCTAAGACAACGTTTGGTGTGTAACGAAACAGTGGCATGAGAAATAGAAGAGTCACTAGAACAGCTGAAGCCATGATTATGTTTGAAACTGTTGTCTTTGCTCCAGCATTGACATTAACAGCCGATCGTGAGAAAGATCCTGCAAGTTTATTATTCACACCAGAAAGTGAGATTTTCTCAAACATTGCTGATGATTTCAAGATATAACTAAAAAGCATGTTTGGTTTTAGGTTTGATGGTTTCCAACGTGAAACCAAATAATCATTAAGATTCAACTGGTCATATATACAAGTAGAATCAAAATCGTTACCTGTTGTGACATAACATGAAGTACAACAACCGACTATGTTCATGATTCCAATGGCCATCATTTCTTTGTTTCCATCCACTTGGTAGTTGAAAAGTGTAGCAAATGTCCTTCCCACTGCTATTCCTTCCTGAAACAAAAGATTATATGTTCTAGTCTGTGTGTTTATCAGAAACTTTTTCTAGGACATGAAAAAGTTTCCGGGTATAAGACATTACAGTGAGAGACAATATTCCGGTAACAATCCCAGTTTTGATAGTGAGTGCTAAATATTGACCATTGAAGTATAACATGTTTGATGATGGTGGATTAACGCCCTCTGGCAAGTGGCCAATCTGTCATAAGAAAAGAAAACGAAGGAAAATATTAGAATTTCATGTCCTTTTTAGTGTTAAAAATCCTAATGAAAATGGGCTTTCTTACAATTGCAATTTCATGAGCTTTATTTCTGAGACAGTACACCAGAAGTGTTGATAGAATAACTGATGTCAAGGGGGCAGCTGCTGAAACCCAGAATAGTTTTGGTTTCTTCAAGCTCTGTTTCAATTTTCAGAATTTCAAACTTTGACAAGCTAAATACTAATAAAAAAGTAAATAACACTATAATATATATATATATATATATATATATATTGTAGAGACTTACAATGTGTCTCGTTATCAACAGAAAGGCCAGGAAGCCGACTCCCAGGGTAACGGTTTGCCATGACCACTGAACAAGATGCTCATATACTTTAATGAACAATCTTTGTAAATTAGCATAGTATTAAAATATAACTCTTTTATGCACTTTATTGAAAAACTTATAGAATCTGAAAATGGAAATAAAAAGGTCACTTGATTCTCCTGGAGAGAAAAAAACCCGAATTAGATTCTCCAACATAATTCTAAAGTAAAACAAGATTTACGTTACTTTCGGCTCACAGTTCCAGAGCATAATCATGATTTCTTAAAGTTAACTTTACTCTTAAAAAGTTCAGTCTATCTAGGTTTTGGTTCATCTCTCTATATACCTTTTGTTGCCATTAAAGGTTATTAAGATCAGAAGCATGTTTCATAATTTGATTGAAAAGTGAAGTTTTAGATATACCTCGCTTCTTTGTTTAAATACAGAGGTCAAAACAGGAACTATTTGCATCTTGTTTGTGAAATTCACAATTCCAAGCATCCCTTTAAGCTGTTGAAGTGACACAATGATGGCTGCACCCGCCATGAAACCAACCAGCGTCGGTTTTGAGAGGAAATCAATTATAAATCCTAATCTGCATAGTTATCAGAACACAAGTTTCAAGTCATCACTGTCTATAATAATAACTGAATTATGTTTAGAGAATTCAACATTTTGAACATTTTATTTGTTACCTACCGACCATTTAAGTGAATATTACTTACCTCAATTAGTTTTTAAAGGTGTAACAATTAACACTTGCTATTTTATGGAACATTTCATATTAGCATAATTATATATAACCCCCATAACTTTTTCAAATCAGATAACCCCATTGACCTATGAAACATGACAGAAAATCCTCTAAAGTTTGTTTGTTTGTTTTGGCAACTAAACCCTCACTTTGAGTTAGGTGTAAACAATAAATAACTCCTTAACTTTTATGCAAATAAATCGAACCAGTTTGCGTGATTATCTTTAAAATGAAGCCTAAAACTCACCCTATTTGGATGATTCAAATTTAATATTTTGTTCTTTTTTTTTTTGAAATAATTATTTTAATGGGTATAAAATCTAAAACAAAAATATCATCTTAAATATCATTTTTTTTTTTAAAATAATTTTTATTTTTCAAAATAATTAGTTAAAAATATTAAATCTAGACTTCCTATATCAGATTTAGACAGTCCAAAGGACATGAGGGTTGGGTGCTCATTCCAAACCGCTTGAAAATATCTCTCCTATTATATAATATTATACTATGGGTAAAACAACATATAAATTAATGAACGATGAGATTATTTATATAAATTTAAAGGTTTACAAGGTTTCTTATCAAGTTTTAGATATCAAAAGAGCTATTGGCATATGGTTGAAAATTAGGTATAACTTAGCTTTGTCTGAACCATAAACCCTACACCATATAAGAATTTGGTTTTGTTTAAACTATACATTTTTCCTCTGCTATTTTTTTTTTTTTACAAAATTCAGGTTTTTGAATTAGTCAATTCGTTTTTATTAAATTCAGTTTGAGGTTATCTAAATATTAATATTTTTTGAATTAATTTTACCTCTAATTAATTATAATATTCTTTTGTGATTTTTTTTACTATTTCTCTCTTATGCCTACCCTCTTTTGAATAAGGGTACATTTTTAAAAAAAATGCATTTTTACATATCTATTCTTTTAATTAATGTTAACAAATTTTTTTAAACCACACAATTTTTTTCACCGAATACAGTTTCATAATTTAGATCTTATTAAAAAAAAAACTAAAAGTTAAGTGTACATTAGTTGGTTGTCCTCTAAGAGTTGAGGTTTCAATAGTTATGCTTTTATAACACCTAACTCAATTTACACATTCTTGCATGTGTTCCAAGTAATTTTAAAAGTCATGACTTATGAAGGTATTAATTAAAAAAATGAAAAAGAAAAAAGAAATAGTTTGATGACTATTAAGATTTCACTATGGGCACAGAAGTGAGAGGTAAAAAATTATCCATATAAAAATAGTTATTGAGATAGAAGAAGCATTTTACACTATCCATTATGTCATTAGATATCTTATACCGCTAAGTTCCCGTCATTTTCTCCTTTTTTTAGGGGGAGCCTGATAACGAAGGATTTATGGTTCAGGAAAGATACGATAATTTCTGCAAATATGAACAGAAAAAAAAAAAAGGAAAAAAAAACAGAGAAAGCAAAGATTTAATACCTTAATATACCCAGAGAAGCTTGGAATACACCAGCAAAGAAAGTGGAAGTAAGGGCTAATTTGAGATAGAGAGTTGGAAAATGAACAAAAGAAACTGATTCGCTTAACATTGATCCCATAACCAAAGAAGCAATTGAAACAGGGCCAACACCCACATGTCTTGAGCTCCCAAGCAAAGAATATATTAATGGAGGAACGAAGCTGGAATCTGCATGATCATGTTCATAAACATAACTTCAGAAACCAGATTCACCATATTAACACAATCTCTAACTCAAATGCTGTCTGGAAAAACAGAGGATACTAACATAGTCCAATTATGGGTGGCAAATTCGCAAGCTTCGCATAACTGATTCCCTACAGAAACCAAAACAAGGTCAAGAAATTTTTCAATCTGGTTTAGTTTTTAAACAGAGTAAGCTTTGATGAAACAGAGCACTGTATGTTAAAAGAGGGGAAGCTACACAAGTATGAGACATGTCAGGGTACTAAACCACGATGAATGATCAAAATGAACAATGAACAATGAACAATGAACGAGAATTCTGGATTTAGAAAGAGATTCATAAGATAGAGAGAGAATGAGGAATCTTTTTGGGACCTGAGGAATGGCTAAACTGGCAATGGTGAGGCCAGAGACGATATCAGAACGGAGAAATCTGAGATTATACTTAGGCGCCCATTGAAAGATGGGGAAGAGAAATTGAATACCCAGAAGCAATTTTCTGAGCCAAGTTTGATTCTTGAATCTGAACAAAGGATCATCTGGGAAGAATATCTCAGAGATCCTATGCTTTAGTTTTTGAAGTGTGGTTTGGTGGGGAGGCAAGCGAACAGAGTGAATTTGCAGGGGCATGTGGTTTTGGATTTTGATAGTGGTTTCATGGCAATCAAAATGATCGACTCTGGTGTTGGAGTTCAACCCCATTTCGTTTTGCAAAAATAGAAACAAAGTCTGATTCTGAAGAACAAAGAAAGGAGAGAACTCGGGATTTATAGAGAAGGAAGAAGATGACAGGTAACTTTCTTGTGGGAGGTTACAGGTAGTTGTCGTTAATGGCATGTAGGGGCAGTTTAGTCAAATTATTATGTTTATGAGTCATTCATTTACTTGAATTTAGTCAATTTATAAAATGTATTTTAAAAATGTTTTAAAATTTAATTTAATCAATTTTTTTAAAATTTTTTGTCCTTATTGATTACCTACTATAATACTATATTAATTATACTTGTTTTTCTACTTGTTCTCTCACCATCTTCCTAGAAATAAGAGTATTTTCTAAAAATAAATATGTTTAAATATTTATTATTTTTAATCAACTTTGAATAACTTCTTAATTTATAGTTATTTGTTATATATTTCGGAGAGAGAGTAGTTATTAAATTTGACAAATAAGTTATTCTATTGATAATTTATTAATAAAATGATTTTTTATAAAAATTTATCAACTACGTCTATAATATTACATGTTGATTAGATTTATTAAATCATTAGTTCCATTTTCTTTTTAGATGAAAAAAATCATTAGTTCTCTATTTTACAGGAATTTCATTCATCTAATTAAGTATAAATATAATTATAAGTTTTTTAAATTTAGTCATTTAAGTTACATAAAGAAACAATTTATTTATCACCACCACTAGTTGTTAGATTGAGTAGAAAAAACTTAATGCTCCTAAAAAAGTTTAGGGGTATGAATTTTGTGAATTAGAAAATTACACTAGAAGAGTTACTTCCTATTTAGACCTATAAAGCTTGAATTTAGACTAATTAATAACATTGAAAATCACATAGTTGGATACCAAAACAAATCTGTTTAGCCAATAAAAATTGGTTCAATTGGAAAAACCCATTTTAAAAAATGATGCAAGGACTTTGTTGATTCATAATATGTGAGTAGTTTTATAAAATGTGAAAACTGCTCTAGTCCTAATAATTTATTGGGAATTGAAATTAACTATTTTTTTAAAAAAAGAAAATATCTAATTTTTTTGAATAAAAAACTATTCAGCATTTATAATATTATTATATTATATAATAATATAATATACCCCCCGCGATGCAAAGAAGTATTCGATCAAGCGCATCAATTGGCGTGAAACTTTGAAAAGTGGTGTTTGTACAAAACCAAACCGGAAAATAATTTTTAAAGAATAGATTTTGTTAAAAAGTAACTCTGATAAAATAAAAGTGTTTAAATAGTTGTTATCAAAAACACTTTTTATATGTGTAAATTACTAAAAAGGATATAAATTAATTTGATAATTACGTAAAAAATAGATTTTATAATATGTTTTAATTTGAAGGAATAAAATTGTTTATAATATATTTTTTACGAATATAATTAATAGTATATAAAATAATATAATTAATAAATAATTAATATGTGTATATATATTTATAAAATATGAGATTAAATATGTTTATAGAAAAATAATTGAGGAGTGTTAAGATCATATTACTGTTGGAATCTACTCTGATAGATATAATCACACTCTCCAATTTGAGTTAAAAGTAGAATAGATTTATTTTTTCTGAAAGCATGGTTTTGAGTCCAAAACCTCGGTTTGTTTATTTTCTTCTTATTTGGGAAAATTTTTGACCCAAACCATGGTTTTGGTCATTTGCCATATAACTAGTTTTTTTTTAATAGAAAAGTTAATTTAATATTTAATTTGGTTTCAAATATAATATTTTAATATATTTTGTCTCTTATCTATTTTTTTAAAATAGTCCTTATAATTACATATATTAAATGTTACATCAAATGGTAGTTCAAACTAATACATATGAGTGGTAAGGGCATTTTAAAAATGACAATACATATTTATTACAAATAGTTAATTTAACTGATTTTCTTAATTTTTTTCAAATTATTCAGTTGAGTTTTATATTAAGGACATTGGATAATATAAGATAAGTATGTAAGAAATATTTTATCTCAGTTTATATCAAATACTCTTATAAGTGATTCCAAATGGGGTTTTAGTGCTTGTGCTTCAGAAAGATAGATATGTTATAAATATTAAGAAACAAATCGGTGAAAAATACGTGCTTATATAATTATCAATGACAGCTTATTGCAATTAGTTATGTCCCCCTCCTTGCACTTTTTTCCAGTTAATTGATCGACATTTTTAGTACATTCCGTAGAATTTTTGTCTAAATTGTTTGTACAATAGGCATTGAGGTTCGTACTAAAACATTGACATCAAGTATAAAATCATCACAACAAAAAGTTCCAAGATACTACTGTATGTGCTTAAACAAAAAAAAAAAAGCTTCAAGGTTAAAACATTTGTGGCAAAAAAGCTATAAAAATTTAAAAATAAATAAATTTATGAATCTCAGTTTTCACCTTTTAAGAATGGGATGTAAAAGATCCTTTACGAGAATATAATGAAGGGAAAAAGTTTTAGATGTAAAATATTGTTTCTGCCTTTAAATTGGAAGTTTGTAATAAAATAAAATAATAATTGTTGAATAATAAAAAATAACAGATATTTTATATCTTATTTTATGTATAACGAAAAAAGACCTTCTCTTTTCCATAAATGGTTGATACCAAATAGAGCTTAAACTACTTTCAAGCATTAATATCAATAGATTTCAATATGAATATAAAATAATACAATCAATCAATAATGGTCCTAATATTTTAACTTTGCATGGGGCGGAGTTGCATAAGGCGCAATTTCTAATTTGTATTTATATGCCAAAAGTAATTGACTTACAGCTTTTTCAAAGGATTAAAGCATGTAGTACTACCTTCTGTCCTAATTATAAAACCTTATTTATAAGTTACAAATGATGTCTTCTAAGTAGGACTGGATGTAGTATTATGTTATCTCCTTCTTTAATAATAAGAAGAACATTCTTTATTATTTTTAATTGAAAAGGTTCTAAAATACTGAAACGAACCATTATATTTCGACATTTATTAACATGAAAATCACCTATTTAAATCACAAAAATTCTCATAATTGTTATCTTTTCTAAATAAAAGTCAATATAATTCAAAGTTAGTTTTTGATGGGTTTATCTTTGGATAGATGTAAACAGAACAATTCACAGGCACATGCGTGTCCACACACACAAACACACATTACAATTAATCAAAAGAACCTTTTCTAATATTAATTCTTGAACCTACAAAAGGAGTATACAACTTTTCCATGTACAAAATAGTGTTCGATCCAAATAATATATGAGACTGTTTTTCCACTAGAGCATATGTCAAACATAATTTAGTCAAACTGTTAAGAGATAGCATAAATTCATAAGAAAGTAAATACATAGAGCACAAATTAATTGAGTTTTACGTAATTGGGGGACCTACATGAAAGAGAAGGATAAAATCCAGAAAACTGTTCGGCATGGATTCTCCACAATTGCTAAATACTATTCAGGAGCATGTGACAAATAGATATAGGAGAGTGGACCAAGTACATCTCATTTTTTCAAACATCCTAACTTTTTCTGTACTTTTATCATAATGCTCCCTTCTGTCTCTCTAATAGAGAAGTTATTGAGATATTATATTATATTTAATTCTAAATATAAGATTTCAATTTAATTTATTCCTTATATTTATCATTTTCTCAAGTTAATTCACCTGACATATCACGTGATATATAATATATTGCTATAGAGTATATTTCAAAAAGGTCAGATTATATTTTGTTATAATTAATTTAGTTGATTTTCTTAATTTGCCCAAATGAGTTAAATAGCTTTTAATCTGTATAATTTTTTTTATTTGAGGCTATAAGTGAGATTGAATCTATAATCTTCCACTTATTAAAAAATATATATGTCACTAGGCTACAAAATCATTGTTGGCGCGTCTAGCAAATTGTTAAATTGAACTAGAACATGTACTTTGTTTGCTTTATCTTTCATTTTTCTCTCCATCTTCTTTTGTTGTGACCTTTCATTCAGAAAACTCTTCCATGGCATGAAGAAACAAAACCCTAAAAGTGCTTTTCCTTTTGGCTCCCATATAAGGCAAATGCGTGAGAAAGAGGCATAACCAACTAATTAATCAAAGCAATATGCATGTCTATATGTCAACGTTACAAGATCCTTTTCAAACATGCCCACCTTCTGAACTGAAAAAGTTGGCCCCTTATATTATCAAAAAGGAGGAACAAGTTCTATTCATTATGAAAAAAGAAGAAAGGAACAAGTTCTCCAAATTCTGTGGATGCTATTTTGAAAAAATAAGATTATGAAAAATGTGTATAGAAGAACCATGATCATTATAATTAACAAGTGACACTCATTTCACAAGCTGTATTATTATGGATTTCTTTTTTTCCTTAATGTCGTCTTTTTGTTTATGCAATAAAGTTGTTGAGCTCCAAATGCCACTAAGGTAAGTGCTTGCCTTGTCTGATTGAACTCTCTCTCTCTCTCTGATCTCTCTCTCATGTTATCAAATCATTCCTTTTTTTAATCACATTCTTATGCTTAAAATAGGTCAAAAGAATTTAGGATTTTATTAATCAAACAAGATAATTATGCTCTATTTTCTGTGGATATAAACTCTTGAGAGAAGTATATTGCATAGTTTCCTTGGAACTCAAAGCAGATTTTTACGACAGCTTTAAGCTTTTAGAACCTCCGGGGTAGCTATAAACTGATCGGAAGGAAAAGAAAAAGAAAAGAATATTTGGATGGAAATTTTCCAAAAATAATACTAAAATTTTTACTATTCATGAAAGTTTTCTTTCATAATATTTTAATCCCTACCTTTTGCCTCATTTTTACCTTTATCCAAACCAAGGACGCTTTCCACTAACGGTGCCAATAGGTTGAGTTTGAAAGATTATCTTAATTCCCATTTAAGTACGTAAAATTGATAGTTTAAGTATAATATTGTGGTTAAAAAATAAAGTTGATTAAAATAACCCCAATTAGTATTAATCCTGCTTGAATTTGACCCAATAATATTGCGAATAGTTGTATAAAAAAATACAAATGCTCTAGCCTTCCGCAAATACAACTTGTCTACTCACATGCATTTCTTGACCAGCTTGGATTCAGTTAAATCCCTGATCGATCAATCAATCACTAATCATCAATCAATTATCTTCTTAAAAAATTGCAATACCCGATTTGCAAAACATGTCAAATAACTTTAATTTTTTTATGTTAATAAATTGATTATAAATCATATTAATTAACACAGAACAAATAATTAGGATAAAGAATTGGGTCAAATGTGAAAGGGTATGGGTATCTTCCATCATACCCTTTAATCAATAGTCCTCAAGTAAGTGCGCGTTCGTGCGTGTGTATTGATGTTTTAAAATGTCTATTAAAAAAGCATATTTCATTTTAATTATTAATTTCGTTCTATATTTGTCAGGCTGAATTTCTACTTAATTAAAAATTTACTCAATGCAACATTTTTCGTCTAAATTTTTAATTTAACTCCTTGAAAAATCTTAAAGAATCTGTCTCATTTCTTGGTGTATATATATAACAAGGGTCGGCAATGTAGTGCCCATCTATATCCTCTTCTTTGTAGAGTCACCACTTGAAGGACAACATCTGGATGGCAGGTTATAAAAGGAGGAAAAAGGGACACAATTAATATTAGGGAAAATTTCACTGTAGGACCGCAGAAGATAATTAATTTCAAAGAGCCCCCAAAACTTTCTGAAATTTCACTGCAGGACCAAGGGGGCAAACTGATATTAATTCCACAAAGAAAATGACCCTATTGCCCCTCATGTGAACAAGTATGGGAGAACCTATTTGCAAGTGAGGTTAGATAATTTACAACATGCATAGATATATTTACAATTAAAATTAGTCCATTTACACATTACCTTCTTCACCTGAAGAATGTGTCTGAGTGAATAAGTGTGAGACAGCCCATTTGCAAGTGGGACTAGACAATTTGCAACATACATATATTTATTTACAACTGGAATTAGTCCATTTACATGTCACTTCCTTCACCTGAAAAAGATCTCCGTGAGTGAACAAGTGTAGGAGCGCCCATTTGTAAGTGGAATTAGTCAATTTGCAACATACATACATTTATTTATAATTAGAATTAGTCCATTTACATATCACCTCATTCACCGGAAAAAGGTGCCTGTGAGTGAATAAGTGTGAGAGAACCCATTTGCAAGTGGGACTAGTCAATTTGCAACATACATACCTTTATTTACAACTGAAATTAGTCCATTTACATGTCACCCTACAATAAGTATTATGAGGGGCAATAGCGTCATTTTCTTTGTGGAATTAATATCAGTTTGCCTCCTTGGTCCTGCAATGAAGTTTCAGAAAGTTTTAGGGGCTCTTTGACATTAATTGTCTTCTGCGGTCCTACAGTGAAATTTTCCCTTAATATTAATTGAGGTTATAATCCCATCAGTATGATTCGCCCACAGATCTTAATTTAATGGTTTCAGAATCCCTCAGACTAATCATAAATTTGATTCCATATCCCCACGCCACTATATAATTCCCTATCACTCCTTTTCACACCAAAAAAATGCTCTCTTTTGATAAGAAAACTTCAATTCTCTCTTTGGAAAATCATTTCCCAAAGCCCCATTTGATTCATCCTACAGATCTAGCTTGCATACTTAATATCAACATAACTAAGTACCCTCGCCAACACTTTTTTTTATAAGTTTCAAATAACTAAATTACATAACTCAAATAAATTAGTTAAAATTAGTTAAAAATAAATAAGTATGTAAAAAATATAACTTATTTTCTCAAAACATCCTTATTTAAGGAAAGGATGAGTGTATTGGGAGGGAATGAGCGGCAAAAGAGAGAGGGGAGATAATAAGTGAAAAAAAAAGAAAGAAATAAAAGAGACATATAATTGATTTGGGATAAAAATAAAAATAAATAAATGTTTAGACATCTTCAAAGTGTAGTTTATAAAAAAGATCAAACCTATTCAAAAAAAATTGAAGTTTATAATAAGAGCAAGAAGGAGTAATTAAAAAGTCAAATAAAATGAAAAACATTCGATATGCTATTATGGGTCTCACATTGAAACTCGTGAAGTGTGATTTATAAGTTTAAAAGACTCTCTTATACTACTCTTATATATGGGCTCTCTCTTTGAATTTTCTTAGAGTTTTCTAGCCGGCATGAGGCAGAGTGAAGTGAAGACTTCTAATATAGCTGCAAATTTAAAGTTGATATCCAAAATCACTGGTCAAACCTTACAGTTATGCAGTCGGTGATTGTCTGAGATTTATTTATTCTCTGATCTTTCTCTTCTGTTTCTTCTTCCATTATATGCAACCTAATTTATGACCGTAAAAGATTAAATGAATTGATGAACAAGTTGTTGAAGATCCGCGACAAAAATCATTCGATTGGTAAAAGCCTCTTCTAGGGATCATGCATCGAAACCTAAAGAAAATTCATGAAGACAGATTCGTTGCTGAAGTTTTTCTTTTTTGGATTCCGTTTCCTTTTTAACGTTTCCATTTTACCATGAAGATCCTCATCGATCGGCAAGTCGCTCAGCAAATTGATGAAAAAGGCGAACAGTAATTACGGTACATTGCAGAATCTCAGCCAGCCAGAGTCAAAAGTTTCTGCTAGCTTATAACAGTTTAATGATTCTTGTTCTCGTATTAATCTTGTTCATGAATCACTCTTCTATTTGCGAGGTCAAGTAGTTTTCTTGGGTATTATTAGGGTCACATATGCTTGCTAAAGTGATTCAGATTCTTCTTTATGCTTGTTTACGCTCAAAACACAAAAATGTCCCAACCAGTGAAAAATTATACGCTTGCTTGCATTCTTGTTTTGAAAACAATTTTATGTTTTTAAAAACAAAAAACCAAAAAAACTTGTTTGATAATTTATTTTTAGTTCATTGTCTTAAAAAACAAAAAATAATAATATAGTTTTAAAAACTAAAAAAACCCAAAAAATTTAGATTTTTTTGTTTTTATTTTTGTATTTTGAAAAATAGGATAAATCTTCTTCTCTTCTCAGCCGCCCACCTCGTGTCATTGCCAGTGATGACCATTGCTTGCTGAATGTGATTTTTTATTTTAAATGTCATTTTTAAAAGTAATTATCCAAACTATTTTTTGTTTTTTAATTCGCAAAACCTGTTTTAAAATTGAGAATAAGAAAACAAAAAACAGAAGCCAACAAGACCTAGAATTTTTTTTCTAAGCATTTTTAGGGCTCTAATATTCAATTTTTCTTAAACTTGAGAGTTGTATGTTTAAAAAAAAAATTCAAAACAAAACTTTTAAAAATATAAAAGTTGAATTAAATACTTTAAAGGGATTTCTAAAATTAAGTTGGTTTATGGAGTATATATCATGTCGTTGTTGTTAATAACTGTCGAATGCTAAATTTTTCTTGTTTCTTTTCTGTTTATACCATTCTTTAATTTATCCTAATTCTAAGTGTTCTTCCTAAATATATGATGTTTATAAAAGTAAGAATCCATTTAGAAGATTGGACGTATATGACGTTTCTTATTCTTTGAAATCTAAACTTGACATTAGAGATATGATCATCAAGCACTAAAAAAGTGCAAAGCAAGACTAGTTGGTATTAATTAATTAAATAGTTACAGCACTAATTGTGTAGACATTATTGGGGGGATATAATCTATGGGTCATAATAATTTATTTTAAATGATTTTGTGCTATATGAAGTATGTATATGAGAGTCCTTTTTTCTTAAATTGCCTACAAAAATTTTATTTGAGTACTTGTGTGAATTTTCCAAACAAGCATTCTTTTAAGTGAATTAGAATGAATTTCTAAAAAATTCTAATTAAATGTTTTGGGAGAATGATGATAGTTAGGTCCCAAAATATCAATTTAATGACAGTTAGGTTCTCTGTAAATATCGAATCAAATTGCTGCAAATTTTTGAGTCTCAATCATAAATTAGTTATTCAACTTTTAAATGCAACTTTTTTTTTGGTTGCCCACCCAGTTCGCCGGAGTTTTGCTCCGACTACATTTGGATCCGATCTGCGTTGCACACCTAGTTGTGGTGGGTGAGTCTCCCAACAGGGATTTCTGCATACGCTGAGGCTCGAACTCAAAACCTCGCTTAAGCGGTACCAAGCCACTTATCACTTGGACCAATCCCCGTTGGTAAATGCAACTTTTAGTTTGTAGCTGAGATTTCCTTACAACATTCTGAATCGGTATTTACAAATCATTTTTTTGAAAATTAATTTGTCGAGAACAGCTATCATTAAATTAATATTTTGAAACTTAATTGTTATTTTTTTTCCTAAACTTTCTTTAATGGAACAAGCCCTACAACGTAACGCTTTCCCCTTTCAAAATATGAAGGGAAAAGTCTCAAGAGACAAACTCGAATACACGGAGAGAGGAACTTAACAATATACTCCGTCCTTAAGGTTTAACTAACTAATTTGAAGAGATTAATAAAAATAAAAAAATTACTTAATCAAAACAGATATTACATTATTTTTTAAAAAATATTTATATCTATCATTTTATATATTATAAATCAAGCAAATTAGTTTAGGAAAAAATGATAAATATAAATTCTTTAAAATAATTTATTTAACCATCTTAATATTTTCAAATTAGATAAGAGAATCTTATATTAAAGATTGGAGGTAGTATATAATTATAAATAATACTGCTTTTAACCCCACATGCATGGAGTATTATTTATAGGAATGAATGGATGGATCAGATTCTGATCCATTTCAGAAAAGGGAACACAATTGATGGACCAGATGCTACCACGTGCGTGCCTTTCTCTTCAGTCTCATTTCAATATATATGTATATATATTAGGTCGGCGTTTAGCTTGCAGGAATTCGATTCTTCCTTTCTAAATGATCAAACATAACTAATACGTCTTGTAAATTTCTTTCAAAGCTAGCCACTTGCTTTTTCCAGCGCTAAAATCAGAATTTTTTTTTAAAAAAAGAAAAAATATATTTGCAGTATCTCTTTGTGGGTTGGAGATAGAACAAAGCTTTTTCCGGAATAATAATGAGTTTCCCATTGGCTTCTCAACAATAGAATGCCGGGTAGAATTAGTGATGATAAATCGTTGTCAATACAAAGAAATATTATTAAATGGCAGTAACATTCTAATAATGTCTACATTGACTAATAAAAATTTCAGAAAGATGATTTAATCAATTTTAGTCATTGAAGTTTGATTCAACACAATCCAACTTTTGTATAATTCAATGGGTATTAAAGAAACGTAAGGATTGTATTATTTTGAATAAAAAACTATAAGGATTGAATTGTTCTTAGAACAAAAAAAAACTATAGAAATTAAGTTGTGTTGATTTATAATTCAGAGATTGAATCGATTATTAAAAAAGGTTTGAGGACCCAAAATTATAATTTCTTGTAAAATGATCTCAAATCAAATCACATATCTTTTTTTAAGAAGCCATTTTAATCCGATAGACAATTCACACAACTTCACACACCAGCTTTGTTTGAGCATCGGTTTTTTTTTTTTTTTTAAGATTTCAATTTAAATTTTTGCCTTCTTTTTTGTTTTATTTTTATTTAAACTCTTGTACGATGTATTATCAAAATTTAGAAAAATCAACATACACTTTTTTTAATAAACAACTAATTTAATTTTCTTAGTCTCCATGAATTTTTTGGTTAAAAAAACCTATGTGGATTTATTACAATAGGTACTCTTTCAGTCCTAAATAAAAGACCATTTTCGTAGTATAATTTATACTATGAAAGGAGTCTTATATTTAGGACCTTAAGAGTATATTATAAAAACCAGAGGGAGTACAGTATTTCTTCATCATGGTAATGAGTATACGATTAATATATGAACAACTTGATTCGGGGAATACACAAATGAAAGAACAATCAAATTAAAGAGCTATGTACGAGGTAAGTGAAATTATGCGTTACCCAAGATGATCTAAATATGTCCAATCAGAACATCAAATTGAAGGATTTATATAGAGCAACTTGTACCAGAAACTTTTGGTCCCAAAAATAAAACTTGTACCAGAAACTTACCATCAGATTCAAGGAACATAATGTGTTTATACCTAGCTAGTTCACCTTTTCAAGGAGCCGTGAATTCCCAATATTAACAATAATGCTCTAAAGTTCAGTCAAAAATAATCATAATAATAATAATAATGCTCTAAAGTCATATCAGTGTTGGAGTGTCCTGTTATGTAAGAAATACATTAAGGGCATTACAATGCACGAAGAGGACACTTTCAATAAAGCAAGGTCAATCAGAAAATGCATCATAACCAACACACTTAATCCACTTCGTAACTACAAGACACAGTTCCAGGCATTAGTGAGCATGATGTTATGTCATTCTATATATATCTATATATTTATACTAGTGCTTGACTAGGTCCATATACACGCACCTCTTCGATTCCTGATATAAGATCTCAACTCATTTTATATCTCATATAATATATATCATTTTCTTTCCAAACTAATTTACTTAACTTATAAATTGATATATATAATCTAATACTATATAAAGGTATTTTAGAGCGAGATTATGTCACATTTATTAATATACTTGAATTAATTAAATAAGTATTGTATTAGTTATCGGAGGAGTAATTTCTATTGTAAGAGATGGAGTTGAAGGGAAGCTTGAGAAAGGTTGAGAGTGGAATGTAGTCTGGGAATATACTACACATATGTAGCGGGGAGGTCAACTTTGAGATTGATTGATCAATAACAATGTGCCACTTACTTTGGTCGTTCAGCTGGTCAACTTTGATTTGAGGCGTGATATAATAATAATATATTTTTCCAAGTTCATTACGCCGTACTTGCGACGTTTGAAATGATGAGGATGAGGAAATTGCATTTGCATAATAACGGAAGAAGAAGAAGAAGATAAGTAGTGTTTGCTGAGGGAAGCAAAACTAGTTTTTGTCTGCCTTTATTATTGATGATCTGCTATTTCTTCTCTCTCTCTCTCTCTCTCTCTCTCTCTCTCTAGTGCCACTTTAATCATGCTTGTTAATCACAGTTAATGTCTCAAATAGATACAACAACATCTAATTTAGATACTTATATTGGGAGGTCAAGACCCGACTAATACATGAAAAGAGTAGGTAGGCCAGATTACAGCCCGGAAAAATTAAAAAGAAAACAACTCTTTTGAGGGTTTAATTAGAACTATAACCTTATCAAGGTCTTTTGATATTTTTCTTATTATTAACTGTTGGATTTAGGGTCCAGGACTGTCCTTGACAGGCCAGACTATTATTTGATTTGAGGAAGAAATATGAAATCCAATCAAATAAGAGGAATAAATCACCATTAAGTGCTGTGAGAGAATTGGGAAACAGGAAGCCTTCTAATTAGAAAATGAATCATCAATTAATTTCGTGATTGTGAATTGAAGAGCAAGAAAAGAACCACCCTGAAAAAAAAAGGGAGATCAAAGATCACACATTCTTAAAGCAGTGGTCATCCTAACTTATGACTACAGTGTGCCTCCCACACTTGTTTTTAACCCTAATCATTGAGCTTTCTGGCTCTGTGTGTGTGTGTGTGTGTGTGTGTGTGTGTGTGCATCTAGTGTGTTATTCTGGTTTAGACTCCAGTAATCTAAAACCATGCGTGAGCTTCACAAATTTTCGGAGGTTTAACCCGGATTTGAACATAGAGTGTTCCCTTTTCATTTTTCTGACACTTAACTATACTCTTCCTTATGGAGGCCGATCACCTTATGGTTTAATGGCACATAATTCACCTTTGTGGCATCATTATTACAAATCGTACGTTTAGTTATGTTATCACATGTACCAAAAATACAAAACTCTTCTTTATGAATCAAGAAACGTGAATTCATCAAAAGTTGGCTGTGTAGTTTTGTAAGAGACCACTTACAGATATAGATTGAACATCCTATCAAGTAGAAACAAGAAAAACGATGGGAACTGACTCCCGTACAAGAGTCGTATATGCTACGGAAATATAGGAAGGGTCCACTTGTCAATTACAATTAATCACTGTGTATAGTATCCGCAAATATATTAGCATTTTGTACATATATATTGAAGTATATGTCCATATATAGATTATCATTTTTCGATGTCTTTCTAAATTTCGATTACATACGCATAAGTAATTTTTATTGAAGAGGAAGAACAATTTACTGCCTCCTATTCCATTATAACTCACGTTGTAAAAATTCTTTTGAATCAAATATAAGTGAAATTACAAAATGTTTAGAGCATTAAGTTCTCATCCAGAAATATTTTTATAGTGGAAATTGTTTTGTTGATGAGTTTCTCCATTTTTATAAATGATACTGGAATTTAATGAATTTAATTAAGAACAAAACTTGAAAGATTAGTGGTATAATTTTTGAAAATTTTAAGAATAATAAACTGTTGTTCACTCTTTACTTAATACTACCTCCGGTCCTAATTATAAGAGCCAATTGATTAATTTGAAGAAATTAAGAAAAGAAGTTAAGTTAGTTATTTATAATAAATAGGTATTGTCTTTCCTAAAATATCCTTGCTAATTAAGTGTGTTGGTTAGAATTATCATTCTTAGAAGGACTACCTTGGAAAAAATGTATAAATATGAGAGATAAAATAGATTGGGGTTTTATATTTAGGATCAAAATAAAAATAAAATAAAATCTTATATTAAAGACCAAAGGCAGTATATAAGAAGTAGTTAAAAGTGACTTTAAATGTAATTAAGAGTATTTGAAAAAAAAAGAAAAAAAAGAAAAGAAAGACCAACACACGTTAGGTCTTTTGTTCAAACGGCTTTGATCACTTAAGCTGTTACGCAGAAAATCTCGAGTTCGAGTTTGTGTAAATATGAAAAACATTTTTAGGGGAGTTACTCACTTACTCCCAATTAGAACTGACAATCCTTAAATCTAAGTCAGATTCAAACTGACAATCCTTAAATCTAAGTTAGATTCGAACTGACAATCCTCAAATCTAACCAAGTCAGATAGTCATTACCCAAAAAAAAAAAAGTTCTTAGTCATCCAAAGGTTTTGAATAGTCAAGAATTATATTATTAGGAGGCATAACGACCAAAATTGGGGGTTCATGGATAAATGAATCCATAATATAAAATTGAAATATAATATGAAGGTAATATTATTCATATTTGTATGAAAATTCATTATAATTCATTCACAATTGCTTAATTAAATTAGAGAATAATTTAATATCATGCATGAGGATATAAGGCTTTTATGGCTGCAATATCATCAGCACCCAAAGTCCTCTTATTTTTTCCAGAATCTACCTCAGCAAACATGATCGCACTCGGATCATTGCTATGTGCAAGTCCTAGAAGATGCCCTATTTCATGAATCGCCACCCAAACCAAGTCAAATGCATCATCAGGCTGTGGTGGAACAAGACTGCTCCATTGTTCATCACCATCATAATGAAGCCTTCCATCTGTTGGTGGAAAAGCATGTGCCAACACATTCCCCGGGCCATCGAACGGAAAACTGTCGCCGTGATCGCTGCAATAAACCCCGATCACGATGTCGGATGCCGTGCCGAATGCCGCCTCAGCAAACGTGAAACTAGTGACCTGAGACCATTGTACGAATGCCAGCCGGAAAACAGGTCTTAGTATGTCAAGGGACATGGTCTCAACCTGGGAGGAATTGATGCTGTACGTGAGATGTCTCTTGTTTGGAGGCCACGTACGTGGTTGTCCTCGATAAGTATCAGGCACTCCACATCTACACTTCGACATTGCCTTCATGGTTTCATCATCAAGTTTGCCAGAAACATTAAGGTTATAAAGTTCCCGAAACTTCCTCGTTGCTGCCTCCATATGATCTTCTAGAGGGGTCGAGCCATTATTCTGGGCTAGATATCCGAATGCTTGGAGGTAGTTTTTAGCGATAGCAAGGTCTTCACTTGCCAAGCTTCGGGGCTGAACCATGGTTTGGAAATTTACAGAGAGGAAGAAGACGAGAAGAAGCCTTAAGATTAGGGTTTGTGTTATAGCTGCGACCACCATGGCTAGAACCTAAACAGAAAAACCGAATATAGGACTGTTTGTTTTTCTATCGCATATTTTTCTGTGTTCGCTTAGAGATTTATATACGCACATTAGATAACAAAAACTTTACGTGCATGAATTAATATATTTTTATTATAGAAAAGGTTTATTGAATCTTAATATGAATAATTGATATGCATAGTGATGAGTAATGTATGACTGTATATTTAATTTAAGAAATATATTTATATATCTGCCATTTGGAAGTAAACATTTTATAGTATGTCAACGACTTGCTTAATTATTAAATACTACAACCATGTATGAAGTTCTAACGTCTTGTACATGTTTATCCCATCCAGTTTTTTCTATATCGTTCATGATGATTAAATGGAGAATTTCTCACAGATTAAACTACTACCTCCAGACTTTAATCTAAGAGTTAGTTGACTAATTTGAGTAAATTAAGAAAATTAGTTAAGTTAGTTATTTGTAATAGATAAGTATTGTCTTTTTTAAAATACTATTGTTAAACAAATGTATTAACTAGAATTACCATTTGATGAAACTTTTGTGCACATACTACAAGGATCATCTTTAAAAAATAAAAAAATATGACAGAAAATAGATTGGGTCTTATATTTAAGACAAAATTGAATATTAAACTAACTTTCATATTAAGAACCGAAAGTAGTATATCTTTATATATATTCACACACTTTATATAATTTTTCTAAGTAGTCTTCAAAAGTTATAGTGTGTTGTGTGAAATGAGCTATTGAAGTACGAGAAACGCCAACATCTCCATTCTAACAAAATTTTGGGTTATTTTGATAAGATCGGGTTGTGTAATTTATTTTTGTAATTAAGTACTCCTCCGGTCCTTATTATAAGACCCAATTTGACTTTTTATTTGGTCCTAATTATAAGACCCAATCCATTTTGTCTCTTATATTTATGCATTTTTTTCCAAGATAATCCTTCTAATAATGATAGTTTTAGCCAATATACTTAATTAGCAAGGATATTTTAGGAATGACAACACTTATTTATTATAAATAACCAACTTAACTTACTTCCTTAATCTCCTCAAATAAGTCAATTGGGTCTTATAATTAGGACCGGAGGAGTATTATATTCGGGTGATCACTTAGTAACGCATTTCCTCTTAATATGCTCTCTGAACTCTGGTCAATGTCGTAAACAAAGTAAAATCAACTGCTCCTACATTTAGATATGTAATTATTAATTTTGTTTGTTTGTGCATGCTTATATATAGAACATTAATTTTAGGTATTTTAGAAAGATGATTATGGTATTTTAAGAAAAACATGTTATATTTCTTCTAATAACTAACTTACCTAACTTTCTTAATCTAATCAAATTAGTTAAATAAGTCTTATATTAAGAACCGGGAGAGTATTAATATTATATAGAACATTAATTATTTTTTAGTTTTAATTTACTAAAACTTTTTTATTTTTGGAATTTATAGACGCCCTCTCGAACTTTTTAAACTTCTGAGAAAACTGCAAACAAAAGATTCGGTAAATTAAAGGGAACGTAACAGTGTAATACTACTATGATTAAAATATGATGGGCTTTATTGACCAAAATCCAAACACGAAGCGCTTTTTGCTGATAAATGATGATCAATTTTATAGAGTGTTTGGATTAGTTTTTTAAAAGTGATTAAATGATGTTCAAGATAAATATGTAGTGAGAGAAATTTTATCTTTAACCGGCATGATAATATTTATTTAAATGTTTTTGGGATCCCAAACTCAAATCCTTGGATTGGCTGTGGAAATTGATTCCCAGCTCACTCATTGGACGTGATTAAATTGATTGTAACTATTTTCATAAAATATAACAAAATATAATTAAAAATAAAAAAATGAATAACAATAACGATATGACTTAAACATTTACATCCAAGTAAATCTGTATCCCTCATAAATTGAATATTTTGTTTTTCAGTCTAGTCCTTTATAGAATTATCTTCTTAATTTTATTCGTCATAAATGAAATTTTCTCAATTTGATCCCTTGTAATTTCTTAAACTTCCTTTTCATTATGGTCCCTCACAAATAAAAACCATTTATTATTTAGTTTCATTTATTTCTAGTGGATCTTTTTTGCCATCGTTTCTTTCTAATGGATTTGAAAATAAAAGTATGATCTTTTACTGCTTAGTACAGTATGTTAAATGATTTGTAATTAAAATGATTTTGTTTGTCTTAATAATGTTATTTGCAATCATTAATTGTCTTGTGAATAACTAATTTACAGAAATTTCAAAAGTCAGATTGAGAACATGAGAGATAAAATTTAATTAGAGGAAGAAATTGGTAAAAATGGATCTTTCAGTCTTCAAACTTTCACTAAATTTTCATAATATTTAGGAAAAATTTATCTTGATGCACTGTTCATGCACCTCTATGCAATTCCCCCTAACTTATTAATTTTTTTTAAAGAAAATTAGTGTTATCATTGAACTATGTAGATGAATTTTCATTCAAGTTCTCCGCATTTATTTCAAATTTGAATTATTTGTGTATGGATATAAATAAAGTAATATTTTTTATTACATTTTATTAAAATGTGCTCCAGTTGTTTTATTTAAAATCTAAAATACTCTGGCTAAAATACGAGGGTTAAGAAATTGACTCGCATGTTGAAGTTGAATATTCAACAAGAACGTGATGGATACATTGAAATTCACCTTTGATTCATTGAACCACCTCTTTTCCTTGTGTCTGCTACTGAATAGTGATTATCAATAAACTCTCTCTCCATGACGATGACGAGCTTGGAATTTGCAAACTCACAATCTCCGCCGTCCAATCCAACGCGCCGGAGCAATCTACGGAGGCAAATGCATGGGATGACCAAGCAATATGGAAGACTATTCTCATTTTCGTCCATTAATGAAGTATTTTAATATTTTAATGAAGCATGGCCATTCCTTAGCTGCGAAGTATCTCTTTATATATATAGCCAACCTCCATCTTTATCCTCTCACACTGCAACGTCAAGCAACAACATTATTCTTGTTCTATATTTTTGGATTCTCATATCATATTTGCTCTCTCACACATCTATCTCCTGCTTGAAAATGGTAGGTCATCATATTTATTCTTAATGTATAGTTCATCTGTTACTTTTTATAGGAGACAATTTTGGAGTATGATACATTCTTTTCTATAAGAGACATTGAGAAGCTGTCTCAAAAAAAAATTTTTTGGTTGATTTCACATTTTACTCCGTTTAATTACTCATATTATTTGTATTTAATCCCCACACCATTTCTCTCTTCCACACAAATGAGGGTGTTTTTGGCAAAATAATTAAATTTTTTACATATTTATTGTTTAAATTAATTTTAACTAATTTTTCAAACGACATAATTTGGTTAATTGCTTTTTATATAAGAAATGGAGGGAGTATTTCATTTTTTAGGTGAGCCACAATAGTTTGTTGCAGATGGGATAAGTGTTAGGAGCTCTCATCATTAAAACAAAAAAAAAAAGGGTGAAATCTTACTCTGTCAACTATGGACTAATTTGTGCTTCTTTTTTTTTTTTTTTTGGTTACGATTTTGTTGGAGCAGGCTTTCTCCCTTCAAATTGAGGTACTGATACTTTTAGGACTATCTCCATTTCTACTCATATGTTGTGTATACATATAGTCATCAAATTTTGCTCCCTGGTACAAAACCTTTCTAACATTGTACTGCTAAACTTTTGTGGACCAGAATGAATTTGTTCAGAACTCAGAGAGAGTGAAGTCTGTTGATCTGCATCCAACTGAGCCAAGGTAATAACATGTTCAATTCACCTATATCTTCTTAATATTCTACACCAATATAAATCTAGAACATGAATTCGAATGTTTCAGAATAAGGCAAAATGTCCCAAATGGCAAGACTTTCTGACCAATTGCTTATAAATGGTAACTTTTTCTCATGCAGGATTCTAGTGGGTTTGTATTCAGGAACAATTTCCATTTGGAACTACAATACCAAGGTAAGTATAATAAGAATTCACACGTCTACCATCTCCATGGAAAAACATTTGAACTAAAAGTTGCTCTGTATCTTCTGATTAATATCTGAATTTCTCATTCTTAAAGTTACAGTGAATTTTTTTAAAAAGACATTCATTTCAAACTTGATCCTGTTACAGACTGAAGAAAAGTCTTTCAAGATCAGCGAGTCACCAGGTAAAGGATCATACATAATGCAGCACTTAGTGGTGTTTCACACTTGACTTAATTAGTCACCTTATGCTTGTTCTGTGCACATTTTGAATTCTGCAGTGAGATCAGCCAAGTTCATAGCTCGAGAAAACTGGATTGTAGCCGCAACCGACGACAAATTTATCCGTGTTTACAATTACAAAAACACAGAGAAGGTGACAGAGTTTGAGGCTCACAAAGATTTCATAAGGAGTTTGGCTGTACATCCTACACTGCCATGTGTTATATCAGCTTCTGATGATCAAGTTCTTAAGGTTTGGGATTGGACTAATGGTTGGTCAAGTGTTCAAAACTTTGAAGGTCATTCTCATTATGTGATGCAAATTGCATTAAATCCAAATGATGAATCTTCCTTTGCAAGTGCTTCCCTTGATGGAACTATAAAGGTATATAAACATATCATACTGGCAAAATCTCTTTGACTGCATATTTTCAGTTCATGAACTCTCGTTCTCTTGTATAGATTTGGAATCTAAGCTCCTCAGCTGCAAAATTTACCTTGGAGGGACACTTAAAAGGGGTGAATTGTGTTGAGTATTTCTCAAGAAATGGCAAGCAATATTTGTTGAGTGGTTCTGATGATTACACTGCTAAGGTCTGTCACTAAAAATTATACTTTGTTCTTCTTGTTTATAATAATAAGGATTTGAGTGATTCTTTTTCATCAATTATAAATCCACTTTTTCTAACAGGTTTGGGATTATCATAATACTGAAAACGTTGTACAAACATTGGAAGGACATAAAAACAATGTTACAGCAATCTGTGCCCATCCTGAGTTTCCTATAATAGTCACAGCTTCAGAGGATAACACTGTTAAAATATGGGATGCTGTCACTTATAGGTAATAACTCATAATTGAT